>NC_141039.2:11895000-12077500 GCF_052040795.2 Danio rerio | reverse complement strand
ATATTATATTATATTATATTATATTATATTATATTATATTATTCATTTTCTTTTCAGCTTAGTCCCTTAATTTATCTGGGGTTGCCACAGCGGAATGAACCGCCAACTTTTTTTGTTTCACATTTTACGCAGTGGATGGCCTTCCAGCCACAACCCAACATTGGGAAACACTCTTGCACACACTCACATGCATTTTTGCCAATTTAGCTTATTCAGTTCACCTTTACAGCATGTTTTTGGACTGGAGCACCTGGAGGAAACAAACATGGGGAGAACATACAAACTCCACACAGAAATGCCAGCTGACCCAGCCGGGGCTCGAACCAGCAACCGTCTTGCTGTGAGGCGATTGTGCTACCTACTGTGCCACCATGCTTCCCTATATTATATTATATTATATTATATTATATTATATTATATTATATTATATTATATTATATTATATTATATTATATTATATTATAATATTATATTATATTATATTATATTATATTATTAAATTATATGATTATATTATATTATATTGTATTATATTATATTAAATTTTATTATATTATATTATATTATTATATTATATGATTATATTATATTATATTATATTATATTATATTATATTATATTATATTATATGATTATATTATATTATTATATTGTATTATATTATATTATATGATTATATTCTATTATTATATTGTATTATATTATATTATATTATATTATATTTTATTATATTTTATTATTATATTTTATTATATTATATTATATTATATTATTAAATTATATTATATTATATGCAAAAATATAAAAACAAAAATAAAGTTTCATCAACTATTCAAAAACGTAGTGTGTTTGTCCTAATAGAAGCTTTATTATTATATATTGTCTCATTTTCATTTATTGGCAAAATATATTGGCTTCAGCAGCTCACATGGCATATTTGAGGTGTACATGTCATATTCTTAAAGATTAAAAAATATATTGGATTAAGTAACTCAAATCACACACACACACACACACACAAAACATGTTTTTACAGCGGTCAGCTAATTGTAACAATAGAAGACAGATGTCTGCTTCTGCCTCATATATTACCTCATACTTTGCCTTTTAAGAGGTCAAAGGTCACGTTGTAACTTTTTCAATTCTGATGATATTTGACTTGATCAGAGAGGTCATCCACCGGCCAGTCAGAATCATCAGGCCTGACGTCACAGATACAGTGTGTGTGTGTGTGTTAAACAGCGTCTGCACACACAGTGTTGTTTCTGCATGCACACTGATAACGTGCCGATGTGTGTTCATACACAGTATTTGACGTCACCGACCGCTCTTGCAACCTCTGTCTGGGTAAATGTATTTTTTTGTCACTCATTTGTGATGGTGGTCACTCTTTCTGCATGTTTATTGTTGTTGAATTGAGATTAGTTCAGGGGATTCAGATTCAGCGGTGTGTAAAGAGATGTTTGTGAAGACAAGATTGTGTTTGCACTATTGTCTTTTATTGTCTGCCTTGTCTCAATCTTTACAGCGCCGCTAGCGCAAACACACCTGCTGCATACTGTTGTTGCGCACACACACATTCATAATAACCACTTGTGCTACTCATCTTTCTTCTAATTACAAACATGACATTAATTTTAATGTACACTCAGATAGAACAAAATTTAATTTTTAATTGACTCATTTTTATTAGTTCCTTTATTATAGTATTTGCTTAATGCTGATTGCTCAGTAGCTGATTTTTTTTTATAATACAGCTTCACCTTTTACAATCTAAAGCTGAATTATTAGCTAATTATTGTTAAAAATTATTAGATTAAAAATATACAGTTGGAGTCAGAATTATTAGCCCTCCTGAATTATTAGCGCCCCTATTTTTCCCCCCCAATTTTTGTTTAACGGAGAGAAGATATTTTCAGCACATTTCTAAACAATAGTTTTAGTCATTTCTAATAACTGATTTATTTTATCTTTGCCATGATGACAGTAAATAATATTTGACAAGATATTTTTCAAGACACTACTTTACGACTTAAAGTAACATTTAAAGGCTTTACTAGATTAATTAGGGTATTTTTAGAATTTCCCATAGATGGGTTGCGGCTGGAAGGGCATCCGCTGTGTAAAAACTTGCTGAATAAGTTGGCGGTTCATTCCACTGTGGCGACCCTGGATTAATAAAGGGACTAAGCTGACAAGAAAATGAATGAATGAATAAATGAGGCATTTTAGAATAATTAGGCAAGTTATTGTATAGCGATGGTTTGTTCTGTAGACTATCGAAATAAAAAATAGCTTAAAAAGGCTAATCATTTTGACCCTAAAATGGTTTGTAAAAAAATTGAAATCAGCTTTTATTCTAGCCGAAATAAAACAAATAAGACTTTCTCCAGAAGAAAAAATATTAACAGACATACTATGAAAATTTCCTTGCTCTGTTAAACATCATTTGGGAAATATTTAATAAAGGGGAAAAAAAATAAAGTCGGCTAATAATTCTGATTTCACCGTATTTTCTATTATATTTATCTTCTGGAAAAAAAGTCTTATTTCTTTTAGCTTAGCTGGGAAAATGAAATTACTAAATAAAAAATTAAGATCAGTAACTAGCCTAATTACCTTGTCCAGTTAACATACTTAAGCCTTTAAATAGCTCTTTTAGTTGAGTCTAGTATCTTACAAAAAAAGCTAGCATACTGTAATCATAGCAAAGACAAAAGACATTAGTTATTATAAATGAGTTATTAAATCTAATATATAAAAATGTATTTACTCTTTTCTCTCAGAAACAGCATTTGAGAATTTTTAAAAAAGTACTAACATTACAAAAAAGACTAATAATTTTGTCTTCAAATGTATATTGCAAATTGTTTAATTTTAAACTGACTAAAATTTTAAAATATTTTTATTGCTAAAAAGCTTTTTCAAAGGTTTTAGCAATTGCCATGTGAATACACACTGACAAAAAACGTAAAAAAAATTAAATGTTCCTGGAAAAAAAAAGTGACAATCATGTTATTTGCAATAGAAATGAACACAGTAAAACCGAATTGGAAAGTAATTTACTCTAGTGGAAAAGCTTGATACTGCCCCTAATGAAATTTTACTGAGGTTAAATTGTGAACAACTCAACTTAAAACACAGTTTTAAGTCTTTGAATTTATTCACAGACTGCAAAAGAAATCATGGTAGAATTATTCTCATGTGTCTAAAATATGCACGGTAGTCTGTCCTGTGTAAAAGATCTCAGATCACGATTAAAACTACACATAAATAGGGAGTTAATCTCATATTAAAGCAATGTTATTGTAAAAAATGATATATAAAATATATTAAAATACTTCAACGTCAAAAAAAGGTACTTCAACGTATTTTAATAAGTTAGTGAAGTCATACAATTTTTAACTCATTTTTTCATTTGCTTAATTGATTTTATTTGCTTAAGATAAAATAGGGCAGTACGATGGTGCAGTGGGTAGCACAATCGCCTCACAGCAAGAAGGTCGCTGATTTGAGCCCTGGCTGGGTCAGTTGGCATTTCTGTGTAGAGTTTGCATTTGTGGGTTTCCTCCGGGTGCTCTGGTTTCCCCCACAGTCCAAAGACATGTACTATAGGTAAATTGGGTAGGCTAAATTGTCCGTAGTGTATGTGTGTGAATGAGTGTGTATGGATGTTTCCCAGTGTTGGGTTGCAGCTGGAAGGGCATGCGCTGTGTAAAACATATGCTTTATAAGTTGGTGGTTCATTCCACTGTGGCGACCCCAGAATAATAAAGGGACTGAGCCGAAAAGAAAATGAGTAAATGAATGAATAAGTTGAAATGACTTAACTAAAATAAACTAAATTACAATAATATCTTATACCAACTTTAATAACTTAACTATAACAAACTATTACAACTTAATAAACTAAATTCAACTTTTAAAAATGTAGGCAGCAACACATTGTGATGGAAAAGCTGAATTGTTAGCATACTCAAGCGTACATGATCCTTTAAAATGTTACTGATTTGGTGCTCTTTCTTTTTCTTAAAAAATCTATTCAAAAGATCAAAATGACACTTTATATGCATTATATTTCTTAACAAGCACATTTGAAATATTCGTATTGTATATTATCAATAAATATGTACATTTTTGATCAAATTAGGTGTAGGTTTTGCCTATACTGGAAACATTATCATTTAAGAAATCAGCCAGGTCTGCTTTACTTGAAATTCTATTTTTTCCAAAATCCTACATTTCCTCCTAACGCCACGTGCCTGCATGAGTTTCAGTTTTATTTTTGCAGACGACAGCAGCCACTGCCAGCTTAGGTAAGAGCTTTTTAAAACACATATCAAAAATGAAACATCACTTTCTCTTTAAGATATATTTGATATATTTATTGATTTAATTATTCTATGTTTATGGGTTATGTTAAAGATTGCAATATTGTGATTTAGAAATGCTTGCCAACACTAATTGTTCAGTTCAGAACTAATACATTTTATTTGAATTCACAACAGCCTGTTCTTTTTTACAGGTTTATTTTATCAAACCTTTTCAATTATGTCTAAAGAAATTCCAAGTGAAGGGTAATGCTACAAACACTTTCTGCACCACTTATATATGAAATCTTTTTGCCTTTTCCCCATCCTTTAGTATCACATGCATGATCATTTGAATGGCTTCATTTTAATCAAGTACTTACACCTACAAACTGTCCTTTCCCTGATTGTTTTTCTACAGTATTGAAGTGAGAATCGGTCATTCACTGAATGAAGCTGAGATTAACCATGTGACCAACAGGAGACAATCAGCTCTGGAGTGTCTTACTAGACACGGCATACAATGTAGTCTGGTAACATTTTTTCAAATACACCTACACTAAATCTTTTACTACACAGCTCAATGGAAGCTTCAAGTCCCTTGCACATTTTGTAATCCAATTTTAGATTAGATTTAAATATGTCCAGAATAATGAAAATCTAAAAATTCTAATTATCATGGAAGTTCATTAAAGCCGTTCATTATCAGACGTTTTGGGGGGAAGTTATTTTTAAAAGTAATGCATTACAACATTGAGGTACTCCCCAAAAAAGTAACTAGTTGCAATACTTAGTTATTTTTTATGGAAAGTAATGTGTTCTGTTACTTTTGAGTTACTTTTGAATTACTTCTTTATACCTGCATGATGATCTCTTTCAGAACTTGCAGGTTTTTTTTTTTTTTTCAAATAGAGGAGCTCTGCATTTAATGACACACTGTATAAACTACACCTTCACTTACCTTTAAAAAAAAGGTATAAAAAATCTGAATAATGTTATCTTCTGACGACTTCCTGATGCTATACATGCCATATATACACAGGCTCATTCTGAAAACGTAGTCCTGCGGACATTTCTGGAGATCGCGAATTATGTAGCCAGAGGTACGTATGGATGCATTTCATTTTTTAAGCAAACGCTACGGGGCGTTATGACGCTGTTCCTTTAGGCGCTTATCGGCTGACTACTTACCTCCATGTGGAGGGCTTTCCCGCTGCAACCAGTTTGTCCAGCTAGCTCGTGTACGACGACGACCGGGTTCGAGTCCAGGGAAGAGCAGTTCCAAGAAATCAAGTAAGACAAAAACAGAATCCAAAAAATAAAAGGAACGAGTGAATAACAGAACTGCTGAAGCATTCAACTCTGCTATAAATTCAGCTTCTTGACTGATTCCTGAACATTGTTCTCCAGATTACGCTGATAATGGGTGGAATCATGCGATCTTTAACTCTGACAAGATTTTTAGAACCTGTGCTTGCCACACATCCCAACAGCATGATGGACACCTCCACCATATTTTACAGTAGGGAGCATGTTCTTCTTCTGGAATGAGGTGTTTTTTTTCTGAAATGCAAAGTGCCTATGTTTGTGGCATCTGTCCACAGTATATTTTTCCAAAATGATTCAGGCTTGTCCAGATGAGCCTTTGCATACATTGATTGTTGGCAGAACTCTTTTCATTGGCAGAATGTAGAAAAAGTTTTCTGAATCACCTTTCATTGAGCTGTTCTTTGTGAAGAGTGCCGGATTGTGATACAATCTACAGTGACATTATCAGCAGCAAGATTTTCCTGGAGCTCTTTGGAGGTGGTCTGTGTTTTTTCTGTGACCATTCTTCACCTTTGCCTTTCAGATATTTTTCTTTGTCGACATCTTTCCTTCACAAGAACTGTTCCTGTTGCCTTCCATTTTCTTACTATATTTCTGACTGTGGAGATAAAGACTTTAAACCTTTGTGATAGCTTTTTACATCCTTCTCCTAATTCATGTTGATGAATTAGCCTAGTTATTAGGTCATTAGGAAGTTCTTTTGAGGTTCCCATGTTGCTACTTGCAGGTTGACAATAAGGAGGAGCACAACTAGCAATCAGTTAGTCTTAAATATCCTTTTTTATGATTGGTTGCACCTGTGTTAGGAGTGTTAAGGTTTACGGATTCAATTTTGTGTGACTACAGGTTTTGAAATCCACACAAATGAGAGGGTGCCCAAACTTTTGCAAAGCCTTTTTTTTGTTGTTGTTTCAATTCAATTTCACTCATCTCAATACTGCTACGCTGCATATTTATGTCTGAAAAACATGACATTATCTAGATTTCTCTAGAAACCGAATGGCATGTCACTGGGATCTTCTCTTATAGATAGCACATTGTTATGCAGCGACAGAGGGGTGCCCACATTTCTGCATAAGACTGTAAAGATTAATGAAAGTAAAAAAAGCAGTTTGCTACTTTTATATTTTTGTCTAATTAGTTCAGTTAAATCACTGTCCATTAAGACCACCCCCTTTTCTTCAATGTGTTCAAAATAATGAGAATGCTTCCATCACAGAATTGTTAAGAATCTTTTTATGTTTTTGTCTGTTCCCATGGGGCGCTAACTTTCTCATTGAATGTGATCCAACATGATTACGCTAATTCAGCAAATAATTTTTAAAAACAAATAACTTAATCTAAATAGTACCTTGAGTTACATTTTTAACTCAAATATTATTACTTATTTTAACGAATTAATTCACTCCTTTACTCTTTACTTATAAAAGTAATGTTGTTACGTAACTCGCGGTACTCCCAACACTGATTATCAGCATCTTAATTCCGTGAAATTTTTAATATCTTGATTTTTTTTTATGTATCCACATTTATAAAGCTAATTCTATTATATAAACCTGACATCAAATTACAAAAAGACTAATTATCGGTTGTGCAAGGAGCGACCTAACCCTAGCCCTAACCTTAACCCTAATGCATGGATAATATGTGGGACAGTACATTTGATGTTAGGCAAACAGGAATACAAAAAATGTATTTGTGGTATTCTCCTATTCACTGAGCTCTGTTTACCCAACTATGATGACTTCGACTGCTGAATAACTCAGAAATGTGAAAAGGGTCTAATGTCTTGCAAGAGAAGGTCAGACAGTTATACAGAATTGGAGGTCACTGCAGACTGTGACAAGGAACAGAGAGATTTTACTCACTTATATCTGTTTTGTCTAATCTTCAAGGCTACATTACAAAATGTACTTTTCCATTGAAGACGAGGAAAATATCCAAATTTCCTAACAAATCACATCTCTCATGCTTAGGGCCTCCAGTTTTATGCTCATACTTGACATAAGCGCAAAAGTCTCCCAATTGTTTCCTCAAAATTAAGTTTTGTCACCCAGACATCTTATTCTGTGAGCCCCAATTCATATCCTGAGGTGTAAAGGATGCAATATTTCAAAAGCTTTTAAGAACGATTTTTCCGCAACCCCATATAATTTTCTCATTTTAATGTATCATATTGTTCTTTATAAAAATATATATTTCTTTGTTACTTTGAAATTAAAACAGATTTTCTCTCTGAACTGACATGAACCTGTCTGCATTACATATAAATAGAATGACATAATGTTAGAGAGCAGCTTACGGAAATGTCTTGTTTGGAAAGGTTTCAGCAGGTCATCTTTTCTTTTGACTGAACTCTTTACAGAAGAGCAACTTAAAGGGTTACTTCACCCAAAATAAAATTGAAATTCTGTTATTAACAAACCCTTCAGACCTCAATGAAGAGGAATGAAGCACAAATGAAGATATTTTAGATGAAATCCAAGAGCTCACTTATCCTTCATAAACAGCAATGGCCTCAAGATGTTCAAGGGGTCTTTACAATTAAAATACAATCAGTAAAACAGACTTAAGCATTCATTTAGTTGTTCAAGGGTAAAACTAGATGAAGGACTTAAACACTGGAGTAAAATAAACTGTCATATTTTAAAGACATGGCGGAGGAAATGGAATTCAATGCAGGGCTTCTTGTCTGATCTGAGACACACTTCATATCATGTATCTATCAGGCAGTGAAGATCACTGATTTTTAATGAAATCAGACCTTAATTGTGGCAGTGTTTTAATGATGTAACAGTTCACCGTAAGCGCTGATGCTGGCTGGCTGAAAATGTAGAATCCCTGTGCGTATACCGCAGTGGGTTGCCAATGGGATAAATGACTAGGGGGAAAAATGGTCAAACCACTTACTCTACAAACAAGTGTGTTTCTGACTATACATAAAAAGTACAATATTATGTGTGGTTTATTCATAAACTAATTTCGAGAGGATCACGTGCTTATAATCAACACGGCTGGCTCCTTATTAGCTCCGTAATCTGCCTTATTAGATGATTACGGAAGCATTATAAATAACCTGAGTTTGTCACTCCAGTTATCTTCGTCTTGAAGCTCCCCCCCTTTCCACCCCTTCATCCTCCTCCTTTTCTGATTGGGCGACACGGTGGCCCAGTGGCTAGCACTGTTGCCTCACAGCAAGAACACCGCCGGTCCAACCTTTCGGGCCGGTCGGTGTTTCTGTGCGGAGTTTGCATGATCTCCCCGTGTTCGCGTGGGTTTCCCCCGGGTTCCCCGGTTTCCTCCCACCGTCCAGAACATGAACCATAGCCAAATCGACTAAAACAAATTATCACCCAATACAACCTTAGTTCACACTTCTCACGGTGACAAGCAGGGGAGTTTTCGAGACCTACCTGACCTCGAACTTCCCTCTCGCCCTTCTAACGGGAGGAAGCCCCGGGCTCGAGGATATTACGAGCTCAGGGCTCTCTCCCGGGACAGCATGCCAAATACGCTTTATTGATTACATCAAGCAGCATAACGAGCTGTTTTTAACATCTAAAAATTAATGGAAGTGAATGAGAACGAAAGTCTCAAGCCAAAAGTATTCCTATGGATGCACCGGCTTGTTCCTCAAGAATAAGGTCAATAGTCTACGTTCAAGTTTTATTAACTGACCACTTTTAAAAAGGATACCAAGCTCAGCTTCTTGCGGCTGAGATGATCAACTTATGTTTTAAACCACGCTATTTCTTGCTTATATCCCATCATAATTTAGTTTGAGTTGCAAGTTGTCTGGGTCACACAACCAAAGAGACGACAGAAACGCAGCCGGAAAAGAGGAAAGAGAGCCGGCGTCCTCGTCAGACTTAGACGTAGTGGATTTCGACCTCCACTCCCCACCATTCTGCTGGCTAACGTTCAGTCACTGGACAACAAACTTTGCGAGCGGGCGTGTATTTCCTTCCAACGGGAAACAAAGAAACTGCACGTGCTGCTGATGATGTGACAATAAAAGTGATTTGATTTTGATTCGAAGTTAAAAAACTCACGTAAATTGGGGTGTTCTCCAAGCCTGATCGACTTGATTATTACACACTGACCTGATATATTATATAATATATTGGAATCCAACCCGACTGACTATTTAAATTAAAATACAGACTTGAACCCGCACAAGTGCTCAGGTCTCGAGTCCAAAAACATTGTCAAAACAATGTTGTCAAAACATTCCAAGTGACTTCATCGTTTCAATTGTAATCTTATGAAGCTCAAAGAACATTTTTGTGCAACAAAAAATATAAATAAAAATGGCTTATATGTAGTTTGATGAACAAAACGATAAACGAAGGTATCAGGGGTTTGGAACGACATAGGGTTAAGTAATTAGTAATAGAATTTTCATTATGGGGAGAACAAATTCCTTATTAAAGGTCCAGTGAAATTAAAATAATGTTTTTTTTAGATGTTAGTATTGGTATGTTAGTTTTAAGCATATATATATATATATATATATATATATATATATATATATATATATATATATATATATATATATATAAGCTAGTACACCTAAAAACAGTTGCAAAAATTTGCATTTCAATTGTTCACACTTATCTGGTGATTCTTAATAAGCGAGTTTGGCATGCTGTCTAGGGAGAGAGTCCTGAGCTCAAGAGATTCTTGAGCCCAGGAGTCCCTCCTGTTTGCAGGGCGAGAGGGGAGAATGAGCTCAGGCAGATCTCAAAAACTCCCCCGCTGATGTGGCTAAGGAAAAATACTGATGCTGGGAGCTAAACTATGGTGCCCATTTGGCTTACTAAGTTTACGTATGACACATGTTTTTGGATGGTGGGAGGAAACTGAGAAACGCGGGGGAAACCAATGCGGACATGGGAAGAACAAGTAAACTTCACATAGAATCACGAACCGGCCAGGCGAGGATCAGAGCCGGTGGTGTTCTTGCTGTGAGGCAACAGTGCTAACCACTGTGCCGCCCAATCTAGGTGAGAGAAGAGGAGGAAGGGGGTTTCTCCCAGGTGAAGATGGTTGTGGAATGAAGACTGTGGATATTTATAGTGACGTAGGAATCAGCTGATTGGGGGATCACGTATTAGCTAATGCGGGACCGGCTGTGGTCAATCATAAGCACATGATCCTCTCGAAATTAGTTTATAAGTAAAATTCAATTAGAAGATCTAAAACAGTAATAAACCTCTAAAGCTTGCAGTTTGTCACTTCCGCCTAAATGGGTCAATACTTGTTTCACATCACCTTGTACTTCAGTTTCTCATCAAATCTTAACCATTGAAATGCTCTCTAGTATCTGACATGCCCCGCCATCTTAAAGACACTTCTCATTTTCTTTCTATTTGGTGCGCTTGAGCTCCTGAGAGCAGAGTGATGAGAAAAACAAACCGCAATTGGATGTTTTTAAAAAAGGGAGAAGCTACTCTATGTCCTGTGCACTCTTCATGTTTCAGTTGAGATTATGTCGAACATTAAGTGAAAAATGCACATTTAAAAGCCCTTGACAGGATCTACATTTTCACAGGACCAGGTGCCCAACATCGCACTGCTGGGTTCTGGAGGAAGTGAAAGAGCAATGGTGAGTTTGCTGGAATCACTGGACGCTCTGGCTCAAACTGATCTCATGGACTGCATGATGTATCTTGCTGGAATCTCAGGATCAACCTGGTAAATAAACAAATACATTCAGATAATCAGATCCAGCTGAATATAAACAAATGATGAACTTTTCCCCCCTTCATTAGGTGTATGGCATCTTTATACAAAGAACCCAATTGGTCCAATAAGCTTAAAGTAGTGAAGGATGACGTCATACAGAAACTTGTTGGTCGTGACGTCAGTTTGATGGACAAATATGTGGCCCTCAAAGAATACTACAGAGTGAAGGATAACTTTAGTTTGACAGAAGTCTGGGCTGTGCTGTTTATAAGCAAGATGGTCAAAGAGGTGAGAGAAGTTCTATGTCATGTTTCTTGCGTAAATTAAGCATTATGACATTCAATGAAGCTCTTGAAATGTATAATTCACCTAAAAATTAAAGTTCTCCTCACCATTTACTCACACTAAATTGAACCTAAACTTTTATGAATTTCTTTCTTATGGATTACACCGTTCGCACAAAGAAAAAAAGATTTGGCAGTTTTTTTCTGATATTTTGTGATACTCATACCTGCAGATACAGTATAAATGTTAAAAAACTGACTTTCCCCATGTCAAACAAAACTTCTACATACCTTTCTGAGATGTGGCCATCATACGGTTTTACTCGTTTATTTATAGCAAATGTCCATTGAGCAATGTTTCTGTTTTCATTTTGCATTCAAAAGAAAGAAACCTGCAACATATTTTTCAACCCACTTTATTTTCCTCATCCTTTTCAAATCATTTGATACATAGTCACTCATATTTTAGTCTTGTATGTATATATATAGTTGGCGGCTAAGTAGGTAGTGCTGTCATCTCACAGCAAGAAGGTTGCTGGTTCAAGCCTCGGCTGGGTCAGTTGGCGTTTCTGTGTGGAGTTTGCATGTTCTCCCCATGTTGGTTTTCTCTGGATGCTCCAGTTTCCCTTACAGTCCAAAGACATGTGATATAGGTAAATTGGGTAGGCTAAATTGTCCATAGTGTATGAGTGTGAATGAGTGTGTGTGGAAGGGCATTCGCTGTGTAAAACATATGCTGGATAAGTTGCCGGTTCATTCCACTGTGGCGACCCTAGATTAATAAAAGGGCTAAGCCAAAAAAAAAGGACGAATGAATATAAATACTCACCAGCCATTTTATTAAGTAAACCTGTCCAACTGCTCGTTAACGCAAGTTTCTAATCAGCCAATCATGCAGCAGCAACTCAATGCATTTAGGAATATAGACATGGTCAAGAGGATCTGCTGTAGTTTAAACTGAGCATCAGAATGGGGAAGAAAGGTAATTTAAGTGATTTTGAACGTGGCATGGTAGTTGGTGCCAGACAGACTGGTCTGATTATTTCAGAAACTGCTGATCTACTGGGATTTTCACGCACAACCCTCTCTAGGGTTTTCAAAAAATGGTCCGAAAAAGAGAAATATCCAGTGAGCTGCAGTTCTGTGGGTGCAATTGCCTTGTTGACGCCAGAGGTCAGAGAATGGCCAGACTGGTTCGAGATTATAGAAAGGCAACAGTAACTCAAATAACCACTCGTTGCAACATATGCAGAAGAGCATCTCTGAACACACAACACGTCCAACCTTCAGGCAGCAGAAGACCACACCAGGTGCCACTCCTGTCACCTAAGAACAGGAAACTGAGGCTACATTTGACACAGTGCCTGGTCTCAACTTTGCTGGGTCTGATGAGTCTCAATATCTGCTGCGACATTCAGATGGTAGGGTCAGAATTTGGCATCAACAACATGAAAGCATGGATCCATCCTGCCTTGTATCAGTGGTTCAGCTTGGTTGTGGTGGTGTAATGGTGTGGGGCATATTTTCTTGGCACACTTTGGGCCCATTAGTACCAACTGAGCATCGTGTCAACTATTTGTATGGATTATGCTTGACAGCCTATGCAAGTATTTAAAGGGATTGTTCACTCTAAAAATTATTACTCTCCCATTACTTGTTACAAATCTTTATGACTTTCTTTCTATTGAAAACAAAAGAAGATGCTTGGAAAAATGCTGTATGTGTAATCATTGACTCCCATTCCATGTTTTTTTTTTTTTACTATAGGTGTAAATAGTGCTATTAAAGATTTCTTCTTTTATGTTTAACAGAAGGAAGAAACTTATAAACTTGAGAGTTAGTAAATAGTGAGTACATTTGCATTTTTTAGTGAACTACCTCTTTAAGATGATCCTTTATTTTCCTACAGATAGACAAGAAAAGTTTTACCAGTCGACACAGGAGCCAACACAGCAAAGATCCTTATCCAATCTACGCTGTAATTGATTTGCAGAGCAAAGATGATAAACTAGATGCAGGTAAGGCCACTGCTGTTATTAGGTCTATGTTTCTTTGTCCAAAACTTCGAAAGCATTTTTTTTCATAGATGCGTTTCTTGAGATCACACCACATGAGACCGGCTACTCCATCACTGGGGCCTTTGTGGATTCCTCCAGTTTTGGGAGTCAGTTTAAGCAAGGGGTTAAAATAAAAGAGCAGCCCGAGATGGACATGCTGTTCCTGCAAGGTGAGTTGAAATCATACATATAGTGGTTTTCTTTTAGAAATGTGCAATATATGTAGAGGCGTTACGCCTTGGTGGCTCAGTGGTTAGAACTGTCGCCTCACAGCAAAAAGGGTAGTGGTTTGAGCCCGGCTGGGTCAGTTGGCATTTCTGTGTGGAGTTCTCATGTTCTCCCCGTGTTGGCGTGGGTTTCCTCCAGGTGCTCCAGTTTCCCCCACAGTCCAAAGACATGCAGTATAGATTAATTAAATAAACATGATTGGCTGTAGTGTATCTGTGTGAAAGAGTGTGTATTTATGGGTGTTTCCCAGTGTTGGGTTGCAATTAGCTGGCGGTTCATTCCACTGTGGCGACCCCTGATTAATAAAAGGACTAAGCCAAAAAGTGGTTTATTCCGCTGTGGCGACTCCGGATTAATAAAGGGACTAAGCCACAATGTGGTTCATTCCGCTGTGGCGACCGCAGATTAATAAAGGGACAAAGCTGAAAAGAAAATGAATGAATAAGCCAAAAAGAAAATGAATAAATGAGAGCAAATTTGTTTTCCCATTTCGAAATAAAATTTTAAAGCTATGTCATGGCGATGAGATAATCTAATAAATTCCAGCAAGCTAAACTGGCGCTCTAGGCAAACGACGATAACTCTGTGGCACCCCTACTACTCTGCCACCCAAGGTCGGCTCAATGGACGCACCGGCCCTGCCTGAGTCTGTGTTTGTGCTGCTGGTGTGAAAATCACCTGTAGTGCACAGACTGAAACCCCCTTTTTCATGCAAACCCTTCCCTTCTTTGCCACACGATACTCCCACCAAAACAAAGCTGGACTCACCCACTTTTTGAAAACCAGAGAATGTAAAAACACCCTGCTGAGACCCTGCTGAGGACCATTTATTTCTTTATTTATTTATCGGCAGGTCTGTGTGGTAGTAGTCTTGCTGATCCTGTAAAAATATTGGAGGAACTGATATATATAATCAAACGTAAGTTCCCTTTATCACTACCATTTCATTTTGAAAACTGTTTGTAATTAATCATTATCCATCAATGTGATATGGTATAAGATTAATATGCAACCTTTTCCTCTTAGATTTATTTGGGTCTGAGTCTGAAATGATGGCGGACGTCTCGTCTTCAGAAACAAAACAAACAGACATTCAGTCCCTCAGTGCTCAACACCTGGACAGGGCTGGCAAACTGCTCTTGACACTTGTGCAAGTGAATCTTCTGGTTTTAAAAAATGAAGATCCTTCGTCTCAGGTTAAAACCCTGAATGACTTACTGAGAGGTAATGATTATGATGATAACATGTTTAAGCTGAGCATAAGAGCAAAATCATTTGGTCAGAAAATGGGAATACATGCTATATTTCTTTGATAAAACTCAATTTAAAATCTTGCTAACATCAGGTTTTGCTTCATTTAGCATCATCACGCATTTGTAAATAACCATAGATATTTACATTAAATGTCGGCTACGCTGTTGTTGTCTGTTGGAAGGTATGGTGAATAACAGACAACCTTGAGAAATGAAAAGTTCCTAATGTTCTGCTACTGTGAAGACTTTAGATAATAATACATGACCTGGTAAGCTTTCAGTGACATATATTAGAAATCCCGGCGCAATAACACTAGCATGTATTGCAGGAAAGCTGGATGGAGACAAATACAAGGAATTACTCGGCAAGTCAAAAGAAATGAACAAGAAAACTGTTAAGGAATATACCATATATGTATGCAACCTTCAGCCCTACTGGGATCCCACATGTGAGTTTTATCCCTAAAGTTATTGAGTTGAGACTGCAGGATGGGGATCAGGGATGTTTGTAAATCTTTTTAATTATTTTATATACTGATAACAAGAAAAGGCTCGTTGTATTGGTTAGCTAATGGACGTTTTGCTCCTAATTTAGGCAATGGGTTCTGGAGTGTCATTGCTAAATGCACTGAGTTAGTTGCTTGCTGGATCTGGGGAACAACATACAACTTTCTATACAAAATGACAGGTAAGTAAATTCGTAATGGAGAAACATGAGAAGATAAAGTACTATTCAAAACATTAAAGTAATGCTATAGGGTGCATTTATTTGTGAGAGTAAACAAAACAGCATCAAATATTGTAATTTAACCCTCTATGGCATGAATTTTCATTTTAGGAGGGAAAAAAATATTTCACCCTAATTTTTGGGTACTTTGGGGTCCCTTATAATAAATCAATCATAAAATCAACCCTTTGCGAAGGGTAACCAAAAGGTGGCACGGTACGGTTTGCTTTTAGGGATCTTTTTGAGAGCGGAAATAGCCATGAAAGTGCATGGCGCTGTACCGTACTGTATCACTGAATGGAAACAGGCCATAAAACACCAAGGTTTTCTGTATTATTATTATATGTGAAATGAGGTACAAACTAGCCATAAATACATTAGAAAAAGTGTTAATTTGTTAATTTAATTTAAACAACATTAACAAGTAATATTTCATCAGTAACTGGCCATAAATAGTGTATTGTGTGTTTCCATGGGGTACCGATTGTATGTACTAATTAAGCAGTGTTTTTTACCTCAGAAAACAGGTGTTGGTGGATGTGAAGCAAAAGTGGGTGCCACATTTTTGTCACTTGGCTTTAGGTAAAGGGGTGCCCAAACTTGGTCCTGGTGGGCCGGTGTCCTGCAGAGTATGGTTCTAACCCCAATTACACATCTGAACTAGCTACTCAAGCTCTGACTAGCATACTAGAAAAGTATTGGCAGGCTGGCAACTAAATTTTTGCAGGACACTGAACCACCGGAGTTTAGGCACCTTCCTTTGGATGAACCTTTGCATCCTGGTACTCTGTATCTCCCTGTCTGTGTGTCCATGACCATCGAGTGGGCTGAATCCAGATCAACATCCACATCAAACTTAGTTGTTGGAGGACTGCAGCCCTGCAGAGTTTAGTTTCAACCCTGCTTCAACACATTTACCTGTAGATTTCAAACAAACCTGAAGAACTCAGTACGTTGAATCAGATTTGTTTAATCAGGATTAAAGATAAACTGTGCAGAGCTGTGGCTTTTTGCAAGTTTAATGTGCATTTAATGTGCGTTTTTTTAATTAAAGTTTTGTGGGGCAATAAATGGTTTGTTGCCTGAGGGCAACCCCATGTGCCATAGAGCAGGGGTGTCCAAACTCAGTCTTGGAGGGCCGGTGTCCTGCATAGTTTAGCTCCAACTTCCTTCAACACACCTTCCTGGAAGTTTCTAGTATACCTACAAAGAGCTTGGTTAGCTGGTTTTTGGTGTGTTTAATTGGGGTTGGAACTTAAATATGCGAGACACCGGCCCTCCAGGACCGATTGTGGACACCCCTGCCATAAAGGGTTAAAATAACTGCTTTTATCTTTTAATAATGCACACACACACACATTTACCTCAGAGAAGGAGGTTTCTAGAATCTGTGAACATGAAGTGAGGCATTATGCTGATGGCGGGATCATCATCAACTCACCTTTTTTACCGGTGCTGAGGAAAGAGAGACACGCTGACCTCATAATCTCCCTCGATTTCAACGAGGACGATCCATTTGAGGTATGGAAAATGATTCTTTTAATAACCTGCATAGAGAATGCTAAATATTATCCCTGCTCCGTTCACACAAACATTCTTTATCATAAATCTTCTTGTTATTTCAGTCTCTCACAAAAACAGCTGAAATGTGCAAAAAGCTACACATTGATTTCCCTGAAGTTCCTGAAGAGATACAAAAGGAAAAGGATTTTCCAAGGGATTTTTATGTGTTTGAAGGCTGCAATACTCCGACTGTGATACACATTCCTCTTTTCAACAGAGTCAACTGTGGTAGTAAAGGTAATGTCATATTATTTATTTTTAAAGAATGGAGTAAAAATCTTGTCATAAAATATACCACATATTAACCTGGTAAACTACTATACAATTATTTTCCTGTTCAGTACTCAAATGTGCTGTACCACAAGATTTCTTGACTGTCATTTACTAGTAAAGATGTTGTGTGTCATTATAATAGCTATGCGCTGTCAAGTAAAATACGGACACACCTTATGTTGGGTTAATTTAAATTACTTTTTAATCCAGCGGTTGGGTTTGTCTATATATGACCCAACATTGGGTTAAAACAATCCAGCATTTCTATAGTAGTTGTAGCTAGTTAGATATGAAGGAAATCCGACCATGAAAACTGACAAATGTCCTAAAATGTCTGTTTTATAGCTGAAATGGAAAAGTTGAAGAGAAAATACAGCACCGTCCAAGGGCCCTACTCCATTGAAAAGATTGATGAACTGTTGAAGAAAGCTGGAGTGAACATCACAAATAACAAAGAGAATATTCTGACGGTGATTCGGAACGTCATCAAACAAAAGACGTCGTAGATTTGTTTGCATTCGTGTCACCCACATCATGGTGGCTATCGCTAAATATTACAAATGAACGTAACTTAGAGGGTATATCGATTTTTGATAGGGAAATTAAAATCTCCCAGTTGGCCGATGACACAGCCTTATTTTTAAAAGATAAATGTCAGTTGAAGAATTTGTATGTGCTTCTGGATTGAAATTGAATATGTCCAAATGTGAAATTATTATGATTTAATAAACTAATGACTCCTCAATAAATGGTATTTTAGTAAAAGAGACTTTAAAGTATCTGGGTATTTATTTAACAAAAAATTTAGCCACTAGACAACTGCTTAACTTTTCTGGTAGACTTAAAAAACCTCATAGCATTTTTAATCTTTGGCTCCAAAGAGACCTTTCCCTTTATCTTCTGACCAAAGCAGAAGGTTTATCTCGTTTGGTATACCCTTCACTTTCTCTTTCTATTAATATCCCTACCGCTAAAGAAGTTAACAAAATATTTCTCAACTTTATTTGGAAAAATAAATCCCATAAACTTAAGAAAACAGTTCTAGCAAATAGTCGAAAAGATGGTGGACTTGAAGTGTTTGACTTTGAGGACATAGTAAACACTTATAGAATAAATTGGTTTAAAAGATTCTTAAATGACACTAACTCTATATGGTTTTTATTCCAAACTCTATTTTTCTATTTTTCCAAATTCTTCCTTTTATTTTAAAATGTAATTATCTACCGAATAAATTGCCAATTGCACTGTCAAAATTTCACCAGCAGGTTATTCTTTTCTGGAAATTGTGTTATTCCCACTACATAATTTCTCACCACATAAATACATTTTATGGAACAACTCTGATATTAGAATTAGAAATAAATCTATTTTCTCTGTCCACGTGGTTTAACAGAAATATAATTGGGATTCTCTCAATTTTTGATAAGTCTGGCAACTTCTTGTCTTATGAACAATTTATGTCTAATAATAATTTTCCATAACCTTTTAAAGAATTTAATGCTGTGCAAAAAGCAATTCCTTTAGGCCAAATTCAACTTATAAAATCTCATTTATTTTTTAATGAAAATGTTATTAAAGAACCAGAGCTAATCTTAAATGGAATTATTCTATTTGACAGAAAATGTAATAATAAATATATTCAACAAATTTTTCAAAATAAAAAGTATAATGTTCCCAAGGGCAAATTTTACTGGGCATCCCTCATTGACCTAATAGACTGGAAAAAAGCCTGGCTATTACCTCATAAGTACTGCATCCCCAATAAAACAAAAGAGGTTCACTTTTAAGTTCTTCATGAAATATATCCAGTGAATAGTACTTTGGCAAAGTGTTTGGAGGTTAATAACTCATGCACATTTTGTAAAACTAAAGACGAAACGTTGATTCACATATTTTTGAAAACACAAAAAGCTTTTGGAATAGCTTAAATCTCCATATAGGTAATTACATTGCTTCTTCCAGACCCTTTCAACTACAAGATATTATTTGTTACTATAAAGGTAAAACTGATATATCAGAGAACTACATTATTAACTTTTGTATTTTGTATGGAAAATATTTTATTCACAAAAAAATTCTCCACTTCGCAGCCTTCTTTTTTACATTTTTAATTGAAATTGATGTATTTTATGAAATCTCTTAGACTGGTTAATAACAAAAAGTGGTAGATTCTTGGATTATTATGATCATTATTTTGGAAAGATCACGGATACATGTTCTTCTTTCCTCCTGCTGTATTTGTGTTATGTATGTATCTCTGTTTTTTTTTCTTTTACTTTTTCTCTTTTGTTTCTCTTTTTATTTTATTTTTTTATATGTGTTATATTATTTAACCTGATCTGTTATTATCATTGTTATCTTTTTTTTTGTACGATTGGATTTTGAATGTTTGTTTTTGAAGTCAAATAAAAAACATGTGGAAATGTTTCTTGTCCATTAGATGGCGGCAAAGAACAGGTTAGAATGATTTTGCGAACGACTCAAATACTTGAAGACAAAACATTATGTAAATTTAAAATGATGGGAAAGCAACTAACAAGCAATTAAAAGCAGCAGCCAAACCTACCTAACCAAGATATGCTGTTTTTAAGCATGTTTGTTTCAAGTATCTCCAATTATCCTGTGTGTCTTTTTGATTTTTATATTTTTTTTATTAAGCACTGCCTCATTTATAGATCATGCTTGATCATGTCCTTGGTGTAATCACGTGTGATTAAATCTCCTGATAATAAAGATGTTTACTCAAGAGTTTTCTTTTGGTGATTTCCCTCCTCAAATATTCACATGGACCAGTATTTCCCTATGCCCTTTCAAACCCGTCTCACACTGACCTGTGGCTTACTGTAATTAAACTTTACCTTCATTTCTTTTTATGCAGAGACGTAAAGCTGATGTTAATACACGATGTTGCTTTATCTGAATTCAAATAAAAACTATTTGTTGCATGTCATTATCCTGAGCAACTTTGGAAAAATACTGGGACATAATTATTAATGATATTATTTACCAAGGTGTGAACATAACATTTAAAGTATTTGTTTTAGAGCTCAATGAATCTAACTTTTAATTTATTTCCAAAAACAGAAGTAGAACAATTTACATTTTCATTGACTTTAATTTGTATTCTCTAGCTGTCTTGTTGTATTTACCATGTCCGTATTCCTAAGAAGCTAAAATTTGGTCAAGTAACCTGAGATGTTTTAACCAGTTAGTCCTGCTCTGCTTTATAGTTTCAGTTTGGCCTTCAACCTCTGCCAGCAATAGTAAGTGCATTTAAGCATGATTTTAAAGGGGCAGTTCACCCTAAAATAAAAATGTCCTCACTATTTACTAGTGGTACTAAACCTTTTCAAATTTATTTCTTCAGTTGAACACAAAGAAAGATATTCTAAAGAGTGCTGGAGAAAAAGCAAAAAAAAATTGAAGTAAATATTATTACACTATACACTCACTGGCCACTTGATTAGGTATGCCTTACTAGTACTTGGTTGGACCCCCTTTTGCCTTTAGAACTGCCTTAATCCTTTGTGGCATAGATTCAACAAGGTGCTGGAAACATTTCTCAGAGATTCTGGTCCATATTAAAATGATAGCATCACACAGTTGCTGCTGATTTGTCGGCTGCACATCCATGATGTGAATCTCCTGTTCCACCACATCCCAAAGGTACTCTATTGGATTGAGAACTGGTGACTGTGGAGGTCATTTGAGTACAATGAACTCATTGTCAAGTTCAAGAAACCAGTCTTGAGATCATTCGTGATTTATGACATGGTGCGTTATCCTGCTGGAAGTAGTCATCAGAAGATGGGTACACTGTGGTCATAAAGGGATGAACATGGTCAGTAACAATACTCAGATAAGCTGTGGCGTTGACACGATGCTCAGTTGGTACTAATGGGCCCAAAGTGTGCCAAGAAAATATCCCCCACACCATTACACCACCACCACTAGCCTGAACCACTGACACAAGGCAGGATGGATCCATGCTTTCATGTTGTTGATGCCAAATTCTGACCCCATCCGAATGTCGCAGCAGAAACTGAGACTCATCAGACCAGGCAACATTTCTCCAAACTTCGATTGTCCAATTTTGGTAAGCCTGTGCGAATTGTAGCCTCAGTTTTCTGTTCTTATCTGACAGGAGTGGGACCTGGTGTGGCCTTCTGCTGCTGTAGCCCATCCGCCTGAAGGTTGGACGTGTTGTGTGTTCAGAGATGCTCTTCTGCATACCTCGGTTGTAACGAGTGGTTATTTGAGTTACTGTTGCCTCTTTATCAGCTCGAACCAGTCTGGCCATTCTCCTCTGACCTCTGGCATCAACCAGGCATTTGCACCCGCAGAACTGCTCCTCACTGGATATTTTCTCTTTTTCTGACTATTCTCTAAACCCAAGAGATGGTTGTGCATGAAAATCCCAGTAAATCAGCAGTTTCTGAAATACTCAGACCAGCCCGTCTGACACCAGCAACCATGCCACGTTTAAAGTCACTTAAATCGGCTTTCTTGCCCATTCTGATGCTCAGTTTAAACTGCAGCAGATCGCCTTGACCATGTCTATATTCCTAAATGCATTGAGTTGCTGCCATGTGATTGGCTGATTAGAAGTTTGCGCTAATAAGCAGTTGGACAGGCGTACCTTATAAAGTGGCTGGTGAGTGTAGAAGTCAATGGAGGTTTTTTTTAGCATTCATCAGAATCTTCCTTTGTGTTCAACTGAAGAAAGTGGAAGATGAGTAAATTATGACATGAGTAAAAGAAATATAAAACTACAACTAAATAAGTCATTTGTTTTCATTCTAAACGAAATCATTTATTAATTCATTTTCTTTTTGGCTTAGTCCCTTTATTAATCTGGGGTCGCCACAGCAGAATTCACTAAATGAGGCTGAGCAACATGAGAAAAAGACCCAGCGTACATTGCAGCCCAGTATATGTCAAACACTAGTTTTAAGTCATATTAAGTCAATTTTATTCCTTCATTCATTTTCTTTTCGGTTTAGTCCCTTTATTGATCTGAGGTTGCCACAGCGGAATGAACCGCCAACTTATCCAGCATATGTTTTACACAGCGGATGCCCTTCCAGCTGCAACCGATCACTGGGAAACACTCATACACTCATTCACACACATACACTATGGACAATTTAGCTTACCTAAATCACTTGTACTGCATGTCTTTAGACTTGTGGGGGAAACCAGAGCACCTGAAGGAAACCCACGTGAACGCAGGGAGAACATGCAAACTCCACACAGAAATGCCAACTGACCCAACCGAGGCTCGAACCAATGACTAGCACTATCTACTGCGCCACCGTGCCGTCCTTCAATTTTATTATTACTAACATATTTTTCTATATGCATTTAACTGCTACATTGGAGTTTAAATGAAGCCATTGCTGGTGAATGTCAGCTTGAATTTTAATTAATTACATATACTGTATCACAGTTACATAATCTTTAAACCCTTATGATCACGAAAGCAAATATGCAGAGCAGTGTTTGTTTTAGGGTATGTCTTTCTTGGAATTGTTTGGACATGCAGGATCCTTCTTATTTGGCTGAACTCTTTACAGCAGACATTTTATTTAGTTCCTTATTGTAATATTCAACAAATAAATGTAAAAACCTGTGAAATCAGCAAAGGGACGATTTACCTAAATCTGAAAGTTCTATCATTTACTCGACCTCCAATTCTTGGAAACCTGTTTGAGGTTCTTTTTTCTGTTGAACACAACAGCAGATGCTTTGAAAAATATTTTGAAGCCTGTAACCATTGACTTTGATAGGATTTGTCCTACTATGAAGGTTAATGCTTACATGTTCATAACATTTTTAAAAATATCTGCTAACAGAAGTATGTTCAAAACGTACCCATAGAAGTCCATAGTAGAAAAAACAAATCCTATTGAAGTCAATGTTTTCTGGTTTTCAGCATTTCTTTAAAGATCTTCTTATGTGTTTAACAGAAAAAGTAATCTCAAACAGGTTTGATTCACCTGGATAATGAGTAAAAGATGGCAGAATTTTCTGTTTTTGTCTCATTATTATGTTTTTACAACATTATTATGTTGTTCTAATGATAATAATAATACTCTATGTATTTAGTAATATATCAATTAATATACTCAAGACAGAATTTTCTGATCATGTTGTGCTGAAAAGCGAAACGTGAAGTTCACAAACTTACAAAAAATATATCTGTTTTAATAGATGTTGACATGTAGGAAACCATACATTATGATGAAACTGCTGGATAAAGCTGGAATGAACGCCAGAATTAACGAGGAGGATCTTGTGGCAGAGATATAGAAAATAATCCACATCCGAAAACAGAATTTTCTGCTCTTGTTAAACATGTGGCAGTAAAGAATAGGTGCGGAAGAGGATTTTAGAGAGTTATAAAGAATTAAACCTAACTTGAATTTATTCTTATGAAATTTATAATTAATATAGATAAATAATTAGGTTTTGATAAATTGTATTATACATCTTCAGAGGTTCTCCAAAACCATTCTTTCTATTGAATCATAACCACACTGTATATCTATAATTATCAGTTTTTCAAATTTTTATTTCATTTTTTTTTTGTTAACTTGCATTTTTTTATGCGTCTGACTTGCATTATGGGATCTTGAAAAGGTTTGATGACATGACATGTTTAATAGTTTGAAGTGATACAGTTAAATTCATAAATATTGGGACATCAACACAATTCTAACATTTTAGGCTCAATAAATGAACAAAATGTGCTGTAACTGCAGACTGACAGCTTAAATTTGAGGGTATTTACATCCTAATCTGGTGAAAAGTGTAGGAATTACAACAGTTTGCATATGTGCCTCCCACTTGTTAAGGGTCAAAAAGTAATTGGACATAAAAATAATCATAAATCAAACTTTCACTGTTTAGTTCTTGGTTGCAAATTCTTTGCAGTCAATTGCAGCTTGCAGTCTGGAATGCATAGACATCACCAGACGCTGGGTTTCATCCCTGATGATGCTCTGCCAGGCCTCTACAGCAACTGTCTTCGGTTTCTACACATTCTTGGGGCATTTTATCTTAGTTTTGTTTTCAACAAGTGAAATGCATGCTCAATCGAATTCAGGTTATAGGATTGACTTGGCCATTGCTTAATTTTCCACTTGAAAAACTCTTTGGTTGAAAATTATTGCTTTAGAATCAATCAAAAAAATTCCTTTTTTATATCGAGTTATTGCATTAATGATAATCCATTATACAGACTTGAATAGTGATTTCTGTTGTTTTATTTAGTAAAATCAGTTTTAAAAAAGCACAGAACATAGTAGAGTGCAACATGTTTAATAGAAAATACATTATTGTAAACGCTACAGCATCCACTGAGCACAAAATCCCTGTTTTCCCTTCAAACCCCATATTCCAAAGCATACTGAAAAACATACCAATTTAAGTCCAAATACAAACTGCACAGACACTTTATATGTAAATGCCATGTTTTTCAGACAAAAAAAAAAGCTTTCGCTTGTTTTATGTCTCATACATTCACTTACTAAACGGATTTTAAGCAGTTTATTTTTATGCAATAACGACCAATTTACATATAGGGAGCCAAAAAAAATGTATTCATGATTTGCTAATGCAGACATACACGGCTCAACAAAGCCATCATCTTTAAGTGGTTACAGTCACCTATGACACTGACTTGATCGGACGTCAGATTAGATCACATTTGAATGACATTTCAATGAGGTATAATGATGTCACAGGTGTGTTTATTTTTAGAACTCCTCTGATAGATGCTGTCTTGAGTTCAAACGGTTGAATTCACTTCCAGTTATGCTTGAGCTGGAGTTGGCAGCGGAGGGCAAATATCCCTGCAATAAAATGAAAACATATTTAGATTCATTCAAACGCAGGTCTTGGTAATCAAATGTATTTATATCTAAAGGAAGAAAACTATTAAACTCACTTTAAGCTAGGTTCTTTCTCAAAGCCTTCTTTCTTCAGATGAGCGCAGACTGGACTTGTCTCCTCCATCTGCTTTTTAAGGCCATTTGTGGTTTCATCCCATTTAGTTTTTTCACCTGCAAAATTACCTGAAACGCAGCAAAAAAAGACAATCATAAACAGTTCTTTTCTTTGCCAACTTTTCTCTTTTCATTCATTCATTTATTTCCCTCACCACAGCGGATGCCCTTCCACCCGCCAGGACTGGCAAACACCCATACACACTCATTCACACACATACACTACAGACAATCTTAGCTTATTCAATCTACCTACAGCACATGTTTTTGGACTGTGGGGGAAGTCGGAGAGAATATGCAACTCCACACAGGAATGAAAGTAATTTTTGCATTTGCAATAAGGGCAAATCTGAATCTACTTTTGCTATTTAAGGACATTAAAATACACACTGTGCCCCAGCGAATGATCTAATAGAGTTGTGCTTATTCTTCCAGCCTCCACCACGGCGACTGAAGCTCTGCACAAGACTTTTGGCCAGCGGAGAAATTAAAATGGTCGTGCCCAACTGAGTCTGGTTCTCTCAAGGTTTTTTTTTTCACTCCCATCAGGTGAAGTTTTTTTTCTCTCTCCACTGTCGCCACTGGCTCGCATGGTTCAGGATTGGTAGAGCTACGCATCGATGAATTTGCTCTTCAGTGTTTGAACTCTCAGTAATGATTAAATCACACTGAACTGAGCTAAACTGAACTGAACTGAACTTAAACACTAAAAACTGAACTACACTGTTCCAGTTACTATGACCATTTATGTGAAGCTGCTTTGACACAATCTACATTGTAAAAGCGCTATACAAATAAAGCTGAATTGAATTGAATTGAATTAATGAGTTATGGGTGTGTTTCAGAGTCTCATCTCTTATTCCCTTTAAGGCCCTGTTTACACTAAAACGTTTTAGTTTTTAAATGCATAAGTTTTACTACGTTACGCCAACCATCCACACTCTGCCAGAGTTTTCGAGCACCGAAAACGGAGCGTTTTAAAAACGCTGGAGAGGCCATTTTCATTCAAAAATGCTGCTGCTCTGTCTCAGTTTGGATAGAGGAAAACAGAGACATCTAAAAACGGAGGCGGGACTGCAGACATTCACCTATTTGATTGGGACTTTTCCCTTTATATTAAGTAGCCTACACACAGTTCAGCTTGCATCCTCTCCTTGTAAGTTCAGACTTTGCAAGTTGGATATGGAAAACAAACTCCCGAGGATACGTCGGGTAAATCTTCAAAGGGAACAGTGTATGTTATAACCTTATTCACATCACTCTGGCTACATTGTTTCACTTTCTTAATAAAATGAAAACATGATAAAAGGAATTGACTATTTTCATTTTGATATTAGCAACCAAACAGACAGCAGAAATGTTGAGGCGTCATGTAGCTCCATATTTACATGAGCATCATCTTCACTGTATGCATATTGATAAAAAAACAGAGCCCAAAACATAACTGCCTCTTTTCATTTTCACTGAAATTACGAAACATACTAATTTTGCTGAATTTCAGTTTTAATAATCAATAATGGCCATTATAAAAGTGTAATGCACAATAGATTTATAAATTATAGGATAAAGGCAAGCAATCAGTCAATATACAGAATGTACAGTCTATGGTTACATTAATTATTAACCTATCTTTGCGCTCAGCCAAAACACGTTACCTGAGAACAAGTAATAGATTCAGCAGTCCAAAGTCAGGAAAAATGCGGTTAGATATAGACAACAGGATGAACTAAATATCACGTTTAACAAATATAGTGAGATTAGATCCAGCGGTAGATCCTTGATGAACAGTCAGACGACTCATCTGGGTAGATATGCTGCAGCGCATGCCAGAGTGTGTGTGTATGTGTGGTCATGTGATGTGCGTTTTCAATGGTGCGGTGTAGACGGAGAGTTGTTCAGAAATGCTGGGTCAAACGCTAGTTTGGACGCAGATTGTTTTTATTTTAAAATGCCGTTTTAAAACTAAAACGTACTAGTGTAAACAGGGCCTAAGCGTCAGTTGTGTCGTGCAATGGCACATTTGCTATTTACAAAGTGGACTTTGTAAGTGGCAAAACTGAACACTTCACTAGCAAGAAAACAGTAAAACAGAGCATCTGCAGCGCAAGAATAAAGAATAACCCTCCTTCATTCTACCTCTTTACTTTCTCTTTACTTTTACTCTTTACTCCTTCACTTTCATGGAGTAAGGAAACTGTTTTATGCATGTCACTGAAGGCACCCATTAACCTAATATATTTATTTTGGTTTGTTAAGCGCAAAGATTTGTTCCCAAACTATTTCTGAATTCAGTTCTAATTTCCAGCAAAGGAATAAATGAACAATAATAACTAAGTGTGCTCAAAAACCTGAGTTATATCCAAACACGCATGCTATTCTTGTGCCCCATATGATTCAAAACCTGACAGGTGGACAAATCTAAGCTTGTTTTTATTATATATATATATATATATATATATATATATATATATATATATATATATATATATATATATATATATATATATATATATATATCAATTTGCATAAAATAAATATTGATGCTAATAATAATTACATTATGCAAATGCAAATTGTCATGAATAGACAGAAAAAATACGGTTGCGCTGGTCTGAAAATTGCAACAAATCACGCCAAACACGTCTTGCACCTTATTGCGCTGAGTGTGTTTATAGGGCCCCTAATTTTAGGGAGTAGGGAGTGTGTTTTTATAGAAATAAGCGAGAAAAGGCATTATGGGTGCTTTGTCAAGCCCACTGACCTGTGTGAAGCACACTTCATAAATGCATTATTTTTTCTCTGCTTTCACTACAAAACAATTGATAGGTTTTCATTATAAACCTTTAAAATGTAAAAATACTTTATTAATAAAATGTAAAAAAAAAAAAAAAAAAAAAAAACACATATTTAGTTAAGACTTTGGGGACTGATTTCTTTCCATAAAAATGTTTTTGAACCAAGGGCTTACCCTAACAGTTATAAAGGGGGCGCTACTTAAAAAGTTTAACTGAAATGTAATTCTTGTAAATGTTTATTGTTTATACATCAAACCAAAATATATATGATTGGGTGAAACAAGACTTAAAGATAATAATAGAAATGCAATATTTTGTAAGTAATAGTGTAATATGTGTAAAATAATAATAATATTCATTTGAATGTTATTAGTGGGCGGGGCAGTGGCTCAGTGGTTAGCACTATCGCCTCACAGCAAGAAGGTTGCAGGTTCGACACTTCTGTGTGGAGTTTGCATGTTCTCCATATGTTCATATGGGTTTCTTCCAGGTGCTCCAGTTTTCCTCACAGTCCAAAGACATGCGCTATAGGTGAACTGAATGAACTAATTTGGCCACAGTGTATAGAAGGTGTGTGTGAATGAGAAAGTGTATGGGTGTTTCCCAGTACAGGGTTGTAGCTAGAAGGGCATCTACTGCATAAAACATATGCTGAAATAGTTGGCGGTTCATTCCGCTGTGACAACACCTGATAAATCAGGGACTAAGCTGAAGGAAAATGAATGAATGAATGTTATTACTTATAATTATACAAATTGAAATAATGAAAAAAGTATAATTCACTTCTCATTAATATAATATAAATACTTTAAGGACAGCTTCATCTGTAATATGCTGAATAATTTCTCATATGTGTTTCTCTCAAAATGTTTAAGTGGCTTTATAGTTTATTGCATAATATTGTTGAGGTTTTCTAAGTGAACACATTTGAACATACCTTCAGAGTCAGTCTTGTCTTTCTCCACTGCTGCAATGTCATTATTCAGCCCTGCCTATTGAACACACAAAACAGAGTTAACATTTTTATTAATATGTCACGTTTCTTAAGCTAAAACAGATACCAAAACTAAACATTTAAAATAAATACCACTCAAAACTTATGACTTGAAAAGATAGTTCACCCAAAGATTTACATTCTGTGCTTAATTTATTCACTTTCAGATCATACAAGAAAGATTGTAGTGCTCTTTGGTGATTTACATGCAATTCAATGTGAACCGGCAGTTTAAAAAGTCAAAAAGAACATCAACAGGCAAACCAAAATTAATATCTGTTCCACCAGATACATTGAAGTGTTATATACAATTTATCATCAAACATTAAAGGAACAGTTCACTCAGAAATGAAAAACTAACATTATCTACTCACCCTTCATATCACAAACTTGTTTGGGTTTCTTTTGCATGTAGAACACAAAAGAAGATATTTTGAAGAATGTTAGAAAACAGTAACCATTGACTTGCATAGTAGGGAAAATAATGACTACTAAAGTCAATGGCTACCGGTTTAACAACATTTGTCAAAATACCTTCCTTTGTGTTCAACATAAAATAGAAACTCAAACAGGCTTCTGACAAGTGAAGGTTGAGTAAATGATGACAGAATTTTTATTGTGGGGTGAACTATCCCTTTAAACTACAACATTATCTTTAATCCACAGCCTTGGCATATTGACTTATCATAAAAAATATAAGTTTTATTTTTCCTGCATATGTTTAAGTACCAGTAGCTGCTGACCTGCATTTTCAGAATCACAGTATCAGCTAAAAATAGTTTTGAAGAAGAAGAAGAAAATCTATATTCATTTTGGCAGGCCTAAAGGTGAGTAAATAATGTTTTCTTTTTTGGCGAACTATCCCTTTATTTTTTGAGGAGTTTTATGTTTAAATTGGCTTACAATTATGTGTATTTATAGTGCTGTTGTTACTACCAGTTTGGCAAGTGATCTGTTAGTTGTAAAACTTGCTCTGGAGCTGGGTGTCGATGCTCAGGGTTGCCAGGTCCAAGAATAGTTTTCGCCCCAATGACAACTCAAATCAAGCACAAAAGGAACGAAAAGTAGCCCATTTTGTCAACAACTGGATTCTTACAGAGGGTTTATCGGATCTTCACTGATATTTTACTTGAGTCTTCAGTGTGTTAAAAGTACTGACTGACTATTAGACATACTTCTAAAGGGATGGTTCACTCAAAAAGAAAAAAACCTGCCATCATTTACTCATCCTTAACTTGTTCCAAACCAGTTTTTGTTCTATTGTTCTGTTGATCACAAAAGATATAATGAAGTACGCTGAAAGCTTGTAACCACTGACATCTGTAGTATTTGTTTTTCCTATTATGAATGTCAATGCTTAAAGGTTTCCAACGGTTTTTAAAATATTTCCTTTGAGTTTAACAGAGACATCAAGGGCCTACTCACACTATGCTTTTCGAACCGTGCCCAGGCCCGTTTCCTGGATCGTTTGAGAAGTGTGAGTGCGCTGATTCGGGCTCAGGCACGGTTCATTTGGCCGGCCCTGGCCCGGTTGGAAGAGGTGTGCCTGAGCACGATTTACTTGGGCTTTGGCGCGGTACGATTGTGTGTGAGTGCAAAACGCACCTAAGCCCGAAACTGAAAGCGAGACGAGACTTTTAAGGGACTGGTTCATATGGATTTATTAATCATTCTTACTGTTCAATCTGTTGTAGTTTATTAAAGATGCAAACCCCTCACCAGGTACGAAAGCTGCGCACCTTCAGCAAACCTCCTAATTCCTGCAGCACGAGGGCTTTATGATTGTTTATGAGCGGCAAAAGTGGATGATATGTTCGGCAAAATATTTGACTGCGTGTCACTGCATATCACACAACACAACTAAAAAAATCTCCACTGTGCTGAGCGAGAGCGCTTCTTACTGAACAGCGCATCATCAATGACGTAAGCGTGCCCAGCCCCGAATGTAAGGTGAGTGCTGGCCGTCAGGAGGAGATGGGAGGGGTACAAGTGTGATTTGGCCCGGTTCAAGGCAACTGTACAGTGTGAGTACGCCCTAAAACTAAAACAGGTTTGTAACAAGTCAAGGGTGATGCAAATTTTTTTTTTGGGGGGGGTGAACTGTCCCTTTAAGACCTTTGTCAGATGTTGAATAAATGACGTTCCGTTGATTTAGTGTGTGACATGCCGTCAGATGGCTTGATACTTCCTCATGCGCAATGTTTTTTTGATTGTTTGTTTGTCTTTTTGGGGTTTGGAAGGGGGGAATGGTGGGTTGCCAGAATTCCAGAATTAGGGTCTATTAAGAAACTATTCAGGTTTGATTTTGTGTTCACTAGAAAGAAACTATTTCGAGGCCACAGCAGGTTATAAAAGTACCCCCAAAACTGCAACATGCAATTTCTGATTTTTTTCATTCAACTGCAATCTCCCACCCGCTTCGAATGTTATCACTCGATTGAATGGGCGTTATCAATGGTTATCACCTGATAGATATGGACCAGTAGGAGCCTTTTGCGCCTACTGGTTGGCTCAGAAGCTGTAATCATCCATCCACATGGTTAATCAGATATGCTAATGGAGAAGACCATGCAGATCTGTTTTTACATTACTGTGACAGTTGGGTTTTGGGTAGACATTATTTCAATCAAATTAATGGTTAATTTAATACATAATATAAAGATGGATGATAATGATAACAGCCTTCTGAGCCTACCAGTAGGCGCAGAAGGCCCTTACTGGCCTATATCTATCAGCTTATAATATAAAATGATTTTGGCTGATTTTTAAAAAAAAAAACGACTGTGGCAACACTGCTAGTGTCATAAACATGATTACATCGATGCAACGTTATGCTCTGACAAGTAAGAATGGATTGTTTTGTGTTTTCATGTCTTAAAGGGATAGTTCACCCAAAATTGAAAAGTTTGTCATCATTTACTCAACCTTCATTTGTCAAAACCCGGCTTTTGTGAACCTGAGTTTCTTTAAGGAACAAAAAGACAATTTAAAGAAAACCTGTGACCACTGAAAACCAAATATTATGGAAGTCAATAGTTACAGGTTTCTGGCATTCTTCAAATTATCTTCTTTTGTATTTAACAGAGTAAAGAATGTAAAACAGTTTTGGAACAAGTAAAGGTTGAGAAAATGACCAATTTAAGACTTTATAATAACTATACACTATGTATTGAGCATTAGCAAATAGTGAATTCATTATCTATTAAGCATTTAGTCTACATTAATAGATGTTAGTAAGCAGTTTAGAAATACAGCTACACATGCTGCTTTATTCTTGACTTGTTAATAGGTCCACATGAAATCTGCGCATGCAGAAATCCCCAGATTTCCTCAGATTTGTCGCCTATCACTGATTTATTTACTCATGTAAATGTGTGCACATTTTTATTTTTCTGTTTTTTAATTATTATATTAAGCATTATTATTGACAAATATGAAAATGCTCATTTGATTTATTCCCAATACAGTTGTAAAGTAGTGTTTTCTGTCTTTTAGTAGATATATCATACACTGTAAAACCCAATAGTCAACTTTATCAAATGAAATGAGTGTAGTTCACTCAGAATTGACTGAAAGTTAATTCTACTCATTTGAAAAGAGTTTTGAACTCAGTCTTGAAGGTAATGGGTTAATTAAATGCCTCATTACTTCAACTTAAAATGATTAAGTTCACAGTACTCATATAGATTTGTTTTTTTACTCAAATGGTTTGTAGCAATCGGTTTCCTCAAACGGTTTGAGTTGCCTTAACTTATTGTGTTTTACAGTACTCACTTGGTTTGAGTTCTCTTCATTTATTGAGTTTTACTGTGCTCAGATTGCTTCGTTTACTCAAATGGATTAAGTTTACAATACTCACGAGGATTAGTTTTTGAACTTAAATGGTTTGTTGCAATTGGTTTCCTCAAATGGTTTGAGTTACCTTTACTTATTGGGTTTTACAGTGTATGAGAGAGCTGCTTTGTTTACCAAATAAGTGGATCTAATTTGATTTGCATTGTAAACATTATATAAAAGTGTAAAATGTTTTCTTTTTTATTTCATATATTAGGTTTTTGGTTATGATACTTCTGAAGTCATTAGAAAAAAAATATGCAGATTTTCTACAAAATTATGTGCTGAAATAGCAAAAAATGTCCACAGATTCTGTCTGGCCCTACTTGTAAGTAAAGAATAGAGTATTTGTATCTGCAGTTATAACTGCTTACCAACATTTATTAATGTAGAGTAAATGCTTAACAAATAATGAATTCACCATTTGCTAATGCTTAATAGATGATTCCAAGTGTGTAGTTATTATAAAGTGTTAACCTACATATATAAAATAAGTTGAAACAACACGATTCTTAAGGTTTTTTGGGGACAACTTAATTGTTTTATGTTCAATAAGCATACATTTGTAGAAACTATTAAGTAACCTTAATGGATTTGTGTTTCTAGTATGGAACCAAGTATTTTTTTACAGTGTATGTTCACAACTGAATCAGTTGAATGTGCATTATACTCACCACTAAATCCTTGCAGGCTTTAAGCTCTTTGTCCTTTTCCTCTTTAGGGGGGTTTAATTTCCCGACCTCGTCCTGAAGCTCCTTGACCTCTTTCTCAGTGTTGTCCAGCTCTTTCTGTGTCTGCTCGACTGCTGAACCAAAGTTCTCTACACCCATCACTGCTTCTCTAACCGCTGCATCAGAGAACTCCATCTCATTTTTTAGTTTGTTTACCAGGTCTTGTTTAAAGTGAATGTATGCCACTAAACCAACCGCCAGAGCTATTATCAAGAACAGCATCATGCACCAGCATGACCTCCTCTCCATGGCCATGTGTACAGAATTTATGTCCAAATAAGTTAAAAATGTTTTGATTATATTCTCAGATTTCCTGTATTGATCAAGAAGTTTTTTTATGTACTCTGTTTTTAGTCAACAGGGGTTTGGTCTCTAAAAGAAAAGTGAACAGAGAAACAGAACAAGTAATAATTAATTCATAAGCAGTAAGGTACGTTAAAAATGACAAACAATTAACAGATATAAAGACGTATTTTTAAAGCAACTCTGATGGTGCATGTAGTTATAAAAAGGAAGTGAACCCTCAAGACCATTGTTCAAACTGCTGTTCCTGAAGGGCCCTGCCGAATCTGCTTTAACACACTTACCTGTAGGTTTCAAAATATCTCAAGTACTTAATTAGTTTCATCAGATGTGTTTTAATTGTAAATACATGCTAGGTTCAGTCGTTTGGGAAGAAGACCTATTTAATCTCTAAGACTGATTGGGATTAATGCCTTTTATCATGTTCTACAAATTCTAGACAAAACCTTATTCAGTACAAAATATTACAGCAATAACTATCCTAAAACTAAGCTTAGTAAATTCCATCCCTCGGTTTCCCTCACATACAACAAGTGTAAAGCCGCTGAGGGTATCTTTTTTTTGGTCCTGTGTTCAAATTCAGATATTTTGGTTAGAAATATTTCAGTTTTTTGTTAAGGTTTAAGATTGTGTTTTACTCCCTGACCCAATGATTTTTAGCTGGTCAGATTTTCTGGAGACTCTCAACCGAAATGTACGGTTACCTGTCCAGTATGGCATGATTAGCTATATATCCTTTGTTTCTGGAAGAAAAATATTTGGCCTCTTTTTTCTGGCTGGCCTCTTGAACTCACCTCCACTTTACATTTGGAAAGAATAGATATACCTCTTCTGGGAATTCTGCGAATTTTGATAAATATGGGATCCAGTCTTTTCATTTTTATTTTTAGACACCATAAAGACTAATAGTGTTGTTTAATTTCTGAAGATTAGTACGCTTTTTTTCTCTCTCTTTACATCCATTGTCTTTTTGTAGGTCATATATGTTTTGTATGTTGCCATTTTTCCTTGTTTCATACTATATTTTACATTTTGCAGATTATTGTTTCATGATGGGTTTGTTTGTCTGCAAAAACTATTAAAAAATATTTAAAAAAATGGAAAAGGAATTAAATTAACTTATTCATTAATTCGTTTATTTTTCTGTGGCTTAATCCCTTATTTATCAGGGGTCACCACAGCGGAATGAACCACCAATTTATCTAGAAAATGTTTCATGCAGCGGCTGCCCTTACAGGCACAACCCAGTACTGGGAGACACCCATAACTCTCGCTTTTAGACTCATACACTACGATCAATTTAGTTCACCCAATTTACCTATCGTGCATGTCTTTGGACTTGTGGGAAACCGGAGCACCCGGAGGAAACCCACACAAACATAAGGGAGAACATGAAAATTCCACATGGAAATGCGAACTAGTCCAACCGGGACTTGAACCAGCAACCTTCTTGCTGTGAGGCGACAGAACTACCCACTGAGCCACTGTGCCACCCTGTTCTTATTTTTTTATTTTATTTTTTTACAAATTTAAGTAGATTGAACATAAAACAATTAAGTTGTCCCAAAAAACACACAAGGATTGTGTTGTTTTTGCTTATTTTAAATAAGTAGTTTGAATGAACAGCAAAGTGTCTTTAAATGTAATTAAGGTTGAAACTGGCCAACTAGGACTGATAAAATACACTTTTTTAAATTATTAGATATTTGTTTTAACATTTAACCTTTAAAATGTGTTTCAAATTTGGACTTTTTTGTTGAATTATCTATGAAGTATATGTGGGATATATATATATATATATATATATATATATATATATATATATATATATATATATATATATATATATATATATATATATATATATATATATATATGTGTGTGTGTGTGTGTGTGTGTGTGTGTGTGTGTGTGTGTGTGTGTGTGTGTGTGTGTGTGTGTGTGTGTATAAATAACAATATTTGTAAAGAAAAATACTTTTTATCATATCTCACAAACTTTTGAACATATTTTGAGTTCAAAATGTATGCCAAAATGTGTGTGTGTGTGTGTGTGTATCTATATATATATATATATATATATATATATATATATATATATATATATATAAAGGTTATTCAGGTAAAATGGATTTGCGTTGACAGTTTGTCAGATGATTATATGTTTTATATTATAATATTATTATATATATTATATTATTTTATGTTTTATAACAGCATGATGGCTGATTTGTACGAATTCAAGTTTTGTCGTACAAAATGTAACATTTTTAAAAGGAGCCGTGGCACCAAACTCCACCCCCGAACTCAAATTGTACAATTATGATCATACGAAATACCTAATCAAAAAGTTACGAATTGTCATGAGATAGTGTTGTTTATACTGATAATTTAAAAAATTCATTTGAATGAATGAATAAATGAATGAATGAATTCATTTGTTTGTTCATTTATTCGTTCATTTGTTATATTTTTTAGGTGAAAACTAACCCAGAATGTGAAAATAGCATTTAATTTATGAATGAGTAATGAGGAGCAAAAAAAAAAATAATAAATTTACAGTCATAAGAAGACTTTTACAGAACAGAAGGACAGTTTAAAATATTAATGACTCAATTAAAATATTAATAGTCTCAATGTGGCAGGAAAGGGAGTAATAATGGTTTCAAACTTTTAAATTCTGCTTGTTTTAGCTGATTCCCAGTCTCACTAAACTTTACAAAGTTTGCCTAAAAGTTCCACAAACCCTTCTGAAACCAGCAAAAAAAAAAAAAAAAAAAGCCCAGCTGTTAGTTTTTTACTTCTACCTTGAGTCAGACTTTTCATAAACGTTTGCATATAACATTAAAATGCAAAACATCCTGTTGTCCTCGTGTGAAATATTAACTTATAGACTAGCATTCTGTCTTAAACTGATGTCATAGTTACAGGATCTGAGATCAAAGCAGCGCCACATACATTCTTTCAGAGTGAAATAAAAAACTCTTACCTTTGGCAACAACTGTGCATCCAATCTGAAGAGGATTTTTGTTGCTCCAAACAGCTAGTTAGTTAGATATTAAAAGCGGAACGCAATATCACTAACAAACGAAGAAAAATACTCATCAGAAGAGGCCAACAATATATACTTTTTCCCTCTGTAAATATTTCTTTCTCTGACACTAACGTAATCCTTCCTAGTCCTGCTCAGTCACTCACAGGTGACCAGTCTGACCAGTTAAACAAGAAATATTCGTTTCTGATTTTTATCTTCATAGCAAGGACAATCAATCCATTTAAAGTTAGGTTTCTCAACTAGATCCCAAGCAACAAAATATATCATTTTACCTTGTTTCTTTTTTACTTATTTTATTTATAAGATGTCTTCCTTATCAGTCTGAATTTGACACAAATGTATTATTAGCCTTGAATCATTTGAATTTATTAACATAAGCTAATTGCTAAATCCTTATTCCTTCCTGGAACTGAACTGAGACCAGCTCTGGCTGTAAGGATATTGGCTGTAAGCATATTAACATAGTGTGTACTTCCAGATAAGTCAGACACAAACTAAAAATAATAACCCTATAGTTAAGACAGCGCCGTGTGCCACCTGTACTCTTTCTGTTCTTTGCCTTTAACAGCAGTTGAGCAGCTCCTCCTCCCTTTGAAGAAACGTTCACCTATACAGCTGATCTCAGGTCTGCCCTCTACAGTCACAGTGAGATGATTTTCAGGGTAGTCTAGAGATGTTTGTGTAACTCATTAGTTCTGTAATAATAAAGACGTAATGCATTTTTAGAAATACTCTTACACTGCAAATAATATGTTGCTGACTTTAATTTTTAAAGAGCATCAATGATGTAAATCATCTTTTGTAGCTGTTTGGACAGAACTGTGAGGGCCGGAGCAAACAGAACTGCCGCTCTAGACAAAGGACGGTCACGCTGCCCTCAACCCTAAATGAAAGGGGGGGATGTTAGTGTCGTGGACGCTGCCCTCTCTATTCTGCCACCCTAGACGCGGATATAACTGAGGGCGCGGGTGGTGAAGGTAGTGTCGGGGACGCTGCCCTCTCTATTCTGCCACCCTAGACGCGGATATAACTGAGGGCACGGGTGGTGAGGGTAGTGTCGGGGACGCCGCCCTCTCTATTCTGCCACCCTAGACGCGGATATAACTGAGGGCGCGGGTGGTGAAGGTAGTGTTGGGGACGCCGCCCTCTCTATTCTGCCGCCCTAGACGCGGATATAACTGAGGGCGCGGGTGGTGAAGGTAGTGTCGGGGACGCCGCCCTCTCTATGCTGCCGCCCTAGACGTGGATATAACTGAGGGCGCGGGTGGTGAAGGTAGTGTCGGGGACGCCGCCCTCTCTATGCTGCCGCCCTAGACGTGGATATAACTGAGGGCGCGGGTGGTGAAGGTAGTGTCGGGGACGCTGCCCTCTCTATTCTGCCACCCTAGAAGCGGATATAACTGAGGGCGCGGGTGGTGAAGGTAGTGTCGGGGACGCTGCCCTCTCTATTCTGCCACCCTAGACGCGGATATAACTGAGGGCGCGGGTGGTGAGGGTAGTGTCGGGGACGCCGCCCTCTCTATTCTGCCGCCCTAGACGCGGATATAACTGAGGGCACGGGTGGTGAGGGTAGTGTCGGGGACGCCGCCCTCTCTATTCTGCCACCCTAGACGCGGATATAACTGAGGGCGCGGGTGGTGAAGGTAGTGTTGGGGACGCCGCCCTCTCTATTCTGCCGCCCTAGACGCGGATATAACTGAGGGCGCGGGTGGTGAAGGTAGTGTCGGGGACGCCGCCCTCTCTATGCTGCCGCCCTAGACGTGGATATAACTGAGGGCGCGGGTGGTGAAGGTAGTGTCGGGGACGCCGCCCTCTCTATGCTGCCGCCCTAGACGTGGATATAACTGAGGGCGCGGGTGGTGAAGGTAGTGTCGGGGACGCTGCCCTCTCTATTCTGCCACCCTAGAAGCGGATATAACTGAGGGCGCGGGTGGTGAAGGTAGTGTCGGGGACGCTGCCCTCTCTATTCTGCCACCCTAGACGCGGATATAACTGAGGGCGCGGGTGGTGAAGGTAGTGTTGGGGACGCCGCCCTCTCTATTCTGCCGCCCTAGACGCGGATATAACTGAGGGCGCGGGTGGTGAAGGTAGTGTCGGGGACGCCGCCCTCTCTATGCTGCCGCCCTAGACGTGGATATAACTGAGGGCGCGGGTGGTGAAGGTAGTGTCGGGGACGCCGCCCTCTCTATGCTGCGGCCCTAGACGTGGATATAACTGAGGGCGCGGGTGGTGAAGGTAGTGTCGGGGACGCCGCCCTGTCTATGCTGCCGCCCTAGACGCGAATATAACTGAGGGCGCAGGTGGTGAGGGTAGTGTCGCGGATGCCGCCCTCTCTATTCTGCCGCCCTAGATGCGAATATAACTGAGGGAGCGGGTGGTGAGGGTAGTGTCGGGGACGCCGCCCTCTCTATTCTGCCGCCCTAGACGCGAATATAACTGAGGGCGCGGGTGGTGAGGCTAGTGTCGCAGATGCCGCCCTCTCTATTCTGCCGCCCTAGACGCGAATATAACTGAGGGCGCATGTATGTGGTGAGGGTAGTGTCGCAGACGCCGCACTCTCTATTCTGCCACCCTAGATGTGAATATAACTGAGGGCGCGGGTGGTGAGGGTAGTGTCGCGGACGACGCACTCTCAATTCTGCCACTCTAGACGCAAATATAAATGAGGGCGCATGTATGTGGTTAGGGTAGTGTCGCGGATGCCGCCCTCTCTATTCTGCCGCCCTAGACGCGAATATAAATGAGGGCGCATGTATGTGGTTAGGGTAGTGTCGCGGACGCCGCACTCTCTATTCTGCCGCCCTAGATGCGAATATAACTGAGGGCGCAGGTGGTGAGTGTAGTGTCGCGGACCCCGCCCTCTCTATTCTGCCACTCTAGACGCGAATATAACTGAGGGCGCAGGTGGTGAGGTTAGTGTTGCGGATGCCGCCCTCTCTATTCTGCCGCCCTAGACGTGGATATAACTGAGGGCGCGGGTGGTGAGGGTAGTGTCGCGGATGCTGCCCTCTCTATTCTGCCGCCCTAGACGGCTGCCTAGGTCGCCTCTTTGAACGCGCCGGCCCTGTAGGTATAGTGTGTCCACAGTCATATTGGGGTGATATAAAGACAATAAGCCTCTTTTTGAAATTTCTGATGTTAAAATAGGATCCAAATCCTTCCAATTTTAAGGTCGACCGAAAAGTGACGTAGGAGTGCGGTTTCCCTGCCCAATGAAATTGATTAACAGCTGTGTATTAACATGTTTCCGTAGTAACGAGTATAATCATATCAACAAGACAGGACATGTGCAGAGCAACTGAGATCAAGAGATCTGTTGAGCACTCTGTGATCATCAATCATCCTCAAATGTGATCAAGAATGAGTTTTAAAGTTTTAAACCTTTTTAAAACAGTTCATGTTTGTATTGAATTACAACGATTTTACCATCTTTATCACCTCAGCTGCTTGTCAGTGCAATTATAAAAGAAGGCACGTCAATCCCTGTTTGTGGACGTTAAATCAGGTTTATTTTGCACATGAACATAACGGATATCTTTACAGAATATTAGCGTGTATCCTGTCACATTTGCTGTATAAAAACAGAGCAAAGCTAAACACGCACACTGTGTGTGTGTGTGTGTGTGTGTGTGTGTGTGTGTGTGTGTGTGTGTGTGTGTGTGTGTGTGTGTGTGTGTGTGTGTGTGTGTGTGTGAACTTTGTAACAACATTGTGTGACTCATCGTGGCAGAATGGCTTGAATTAACTCCACAACAAATGCATCAAATATTTACTGAGAAAGTTCTTACTGCAGTATTTCTCACAAATGTTACGTGAGATCTGCTTCCTTCATGTCTGTCTGTTATCTGACGCAGCCGAGGCGGAAATTGAGGCACGTTCTGACAGGCATGTGGGAACGGTAGGCAGGGAGAACCAGCATTAAAGGCACAGACAACAAAACAGCTAGTGTTCAAAGCAGAAAATTCTGATATTCTGAAAGCTGTAATAAATAATCTGATGGGTGTTTTGAGCTGAAACTTTACAGATACATTCTGGAGACACAAAAGACTTATCTTAAATCTTAAAAAGGGGGTAAAATACTTGCCCTTTAAGTTGAACCATTTTAACTTTACATGTCATTTAACTTGCATCGATTAAACTGACTTAAAAAATCAAGTTAAAATATGTTCGACTTGAAAAAAAAAAGTTTTAACCTGATTAACTTTTTAAATTAAGTTAAAATAACGTAAAAGTTGTCATGACTTTATTTTGTTTTTTTTACAGAGTATAGAAATAAAGGTATTAAATCTGTCACTATAGGATGGAACCTGTTAAAAAAATAAAACTGTCAACTTTTTCAAATGAAATGAGTGTAGTTAACTCAGAATTTACTGAAGGTTAATTCTCTTTAGAAACGAGTTTTGAACTCAGTGTTGAAGGTATTGAGTTAATTAAATACCTCATTACTTCAACTTAAATAGAGTAAGTTCCCAGTACTCATATAGATTAGTTTTTTTAATTCAAATGGTTTGTAGCAATCGTTTTGAGTTGCCTTCACTTATTGAGTTTTACAGTACTCAGTGCCCAAATTGCTTTGTTTCCTCAAATAGACTAACTTCACAGTACTCATTAGGATTAGTTTTTGAATTTAAATGGTTTGTTGCAATCAGTTTACTCAAATGGTTTGAGTTACCTTATCTTTTTTGGGTTTTACAGTGTACTAGTACAAAGATTTAAAGATTTAAAATACTTTAAGAGAAAATCAGGGGGGTTTCAGTACCACGCAGTTATTAACTCTTACATTAACTTTCATTCCGCAATAATATAAGATCTATCTATAAGACAAGATTCAACTCTGTGATGTGAAGTTTTTATGAAAGACTGTGGACAGATCTGATTATTTACAGACAGATCAAGGAGAATGTGGCTGATTCGTACTAATTCAAGTTTTGTCGTAGAAAATGTTCAATTTTTAAAAGGAGCCGTGGCACCAAACTCCGCCCCTGAACTCATTCATCATTGGGCGATAGGCAAATTGTATCAAATTGTACAAATAAGTTCATATGAATTACCTAATCAAAAAGTTACGAATTGTCGTGAGATAGTGTTGTTTATACTGATAATTTAAGAAATTCATTTCTAAAATTTCATTTTCTTAGTCCCTTTATTAATCCGGGGTCGCCACAGCGGAATGAACCGCCAACTTATCCAGCATGTTTTTACGCAGCTGATGCCCTTCCAGCCGCAACCCATGTCTGGGAAACATTCACAAACACTCACACTCATACACTACTGACAATTTAGCCTACCCAATTCACCTGTACCGCATGTCTTTGGACTGTGGGGGAAATCAGAGCACCCGGAGGAAACCCACGCAGCGCAGGGAGAACATGCAAACTCCACACAGAAACACCAACTGAGCTGAGGATCGAACCAGTGACCCAGCGACCTTCTTGCTGTGATTTATTCATTCATTTGTTTGTTTGTTATATCGTTTGTAGGTGAAAACTAACCCACAATGTGAAAATAGCATTTCATTTTGAATGGGTTATGAGGAGCAAAGCAAAAACAATCAATTTACAGTCATAAGACTTTTAAAGAATAGAAGGACAGTTTAAAATATTTTAATGATTAAATAGTCTCAATGTGGCATAAAAGGTAGTAATATGGTTTTAAACTTAGGTGAATCTTAGCCCAAATTCTGCTTGTTTTAGCTGATTCCCAGTCCAACTAAACTGTGCAAAGTTTGCCTAAAAGTTCCACAAACCCTCCTGAAACCAGCAAAATATAAGATCTATCTATAAGACAAGATTCAACTCAGTGAAGTGGTGTTCTTTTGAAAGATTGTGGACAGATTTGACTATTTACAGACTGATCAAGGAGAATGTGCAGTGATGTTGCTAGCATTGTGCGTACATCCACAGAAAATAAAGTTTTTAAATGACATAACTACTTGGATGTGCGATGCGAGCAGTTCATTTTTTTATATATTAGCTCACTCTTGCATTTTTTTATGGAGCTGACAGGTTTTGTGACTTATACTGCAACCCGCCACCAGGGGGCGGCCAAACCATTTTGGCTTCACTTGTAGGGAGGTTTGAAGCGCGATTGATTTGGGAGATACATTAAAAGAAATGTTTTTGTCATTTATTTTCTTGCCAGTTGGTCAAAACTTCCATAATCCTTTATTGATTAGCTTCTAGTTAATTCTAGAAGAATTATATTTGATATTATCGATCTTGACTTGCTTTGTTGCTGTGTGATTAGCCAAAACCTGATTCCCCCTGACCTATACAATGTTTAGTATATTTCCATTGTTGAGGACATCAGAGGATACTGTTCCATACATGAATGCTCTGGAGTTGCATTTCAATACAAAAACTGACCTTTTGTTGATTTGTAATTTGAAACGCATCACGTTCTTTGCCTGTAGACTTTATTTGTTATAACTTAAAGGTAAGAGCATTAATCTGAACCACACCTTGTTTTTGGTTTTTACTTATTATCACCTGCATTCAAAAGCAAAACCTTTACTGATGGGTGTGTGTGATAGTCTGGATTCTTTCATAAAAACACATTCCTGCATTCCTGTCTGTGAGAATGAACTTTGCCGTAAACTTGTGAAACTTGTTCTCTCTGCATGGTCACTTTGTCCTATCTATTTTAATGATGTTACATCTAATAGATTAATATCCTTTTATGTAGCAATCAATAATAAGAATTTTAGTAAACTGTTTCTTAATTTGGGTGAGGCAGTGGCGCAGTAGGTAGTGCTGCTGCCTCACAGCAGGAAGGTTGCTGGGTCGAGCCTCGGCTCAGTTGGCGTTTCTGTGTGGAGTTTGCATGTTCTCCCTGCCTTTGCGTGGGTTTCCTCCGGGTGCTCCGGTTTCCCCCACAGTCCAAAGACATACTGCAGGTGAATTGGGTAGGCTAAATATAGTAGTGTATGAGTGTGTGTGTGTGTGTGGATGTTTTCCAGAGATGGGTGGCGGCTGGAAGGGAATTCGCTGCGTGGAAACTTGCTGGATGGGTTGGCGGTTCATTCCACTGTGGCGACCCCGGATTAATAAAAGGAACTAAGCCGACAAGAAAATGAATAAATGTTTCTAAATTTACAGTAACAACAAAGCTATTTCTAATTATAATTATATTTCTAATTATAATTATATGACTACATGATAAATAATGAAAAATGTTCACCTAAAATACTTCTCAGGATTTTACACTCGTGGGTCAATGGTGGTAGCATGTGAGTTTATAGTTTAAACTAACAACAAATTCTATATTTGTTTAACCTAAAATAAATAGGTTGAACAAATGTTGTTTTTAAGTTGAACTTGATCTGCTTTTCAGCATTGAAATCAAATTATTTGAAGGTAAAAACTTTTAGTATCTGATGATCAGGGTAGTTTATGCCTTATTTCTATTCCGTCCGTTATACATGCATTTTCTGTTCTGCCCAAGGGGCAGTGTTAAGTGGAAAACAATGAAATGTCAACCAAATAAGAAATATTTGGACATCTACATCATGTTTCAACATGCTTAATGGGTTTCCTTATGCAGTTAGTCTTTAAAACTTTTCTAACACTTGTGTTGACGTCCCTTAATCCTCCTCAGAGTGAAAAGATGAATCTCACCATCATCCAATCCCTTCGGGTTCAAATCTGCAGAAAAGTTGAAGAATCTGCAGGACATGAAGGATTTTTCTCAAGAACAGAAGTAAAAAAACTGTTCAGAACACGCAAGAGACTCATCAACAACCATCACAAAGCGGAAAAGACTCGTAGCTCATCAGAAAATAGCACACGATTAAACAAAATCAAGGGTATGTACACTTTTGCAGAGGGTTATTTTAATCATTTCAAATATATATCTGTTTTGTGAACTACACTGTAAACGATTTCTTGTTAAATTAACAGTAAGTTACTGGCAACAATTATCCAGTAGCTGCTGTATTTCATAAAACAGTAACATTACTGTAATACTAATTACATTAGTATTACATTTACTGTATAGTGTAATACATCATTTTACTGTTGTTGATTTTTACTGTAACACTAATTACAGTAGTGATACACATACTGCAAAACTTAAAACAGTATTTTATTGTACATTTTTACCATGAAGAACTACGGTATTTTAACGTTACTTTTATTATTACTGTATAGTATTTTACAGTTATTAAATGTTATTTTATTTTATCTAATAGTGCTACTTTATAATGGGTAAAAATGTTCAAAAATTGCACAAGTGTTATTTTAACTTCAAGAAATACAAGAAAAATAAAGAAAATGGAAACTTTAACTTCAAAATAAAGGTTTATTGTGTAAACCATGCTAAAACAGTAGCAATAATTCAATATAACAAAGCAACAGAACACTAATAAACAATTGATCATTAAAACCAGTCAACAATAATGCATCAAAAATTATTACAATTTTAAAATCAGGTAAAAATACTGCTACAAGACAGGAAATGATGAAGGCCAAATGATGTGGAAAGGGACAGTGAAAAAGGGCAGCAGCACTTCTGATGATCCTGCAAAAATGACAAGCAAAATCAATCACTGAAGTAAAAACTAATCATCCCTCAAACCATTTAATTCATTCAGAAACGAAACACTGCACTGTTGTTTATATATATATATATATATATATATATATATATATATATATATATATATATATATATATATATATATATATATATATATAACAGTTATAATATATATAACAGTTTTTTTAATTGTATTTGTTGGTGAAATACAGTTTGTTGTCAATTCACAATTACACTAACGTTAACGGGGAAAAGATCAGCGAGCATTGTTCTTGAAGATCGCTAGTCAAGTGTCCACACAGGTGTGTAAAAAATAAAGTCTCATCTTAACTTATTGTCCGACTCTGTATAGCTCGAATATCTGATTCCATGATCACACTACTAGTGCTTCCACGGATTTAAGAGCTGTAAACACAGTTCATTCTCACTTTAAGAGGCTACATATTTAAAATTAAATAAATAAAAATAATCTAATTTAACGTGACTAATGTTAATTAAATACTTTTAGGCTTTTAACACGTATAAATCCACTTCTAATTTACAGATAAGATTGCGTTAGAGAACATGAAAGCCGTGGGTGATTTTTTAAAATAATGCTAATGATGAGTTACTGATATTTGGTTTGCATAAAACAAAGTAATCACTAAGCATTCATTTTTGGCAAAATCTGCAGAGAGGCTCAGCGACACGAGGAAATGTGTTAAAGTTGAGAATAGAACTAAAGAGCAGTCTAGCCTACTTCATGAAATGTTTGTGGTAATATTCTGCGGTCAATTCGTATTACTGTATTTCAATATGCAGCAATGATGGCATGTCAGCGAGACAAATAAACATTTTATCGAGTTATTTCATACAATTTATTTATTTATTTATTTTTTATACAAACCCTCTAGTGACATTTCCTCAAACTAAATCATCATAACGTTACTGTGCACAGCATCAGTAAAATGTTGAGAATAATTTAAATACTTAATTTTTTAAAACAGTCATTGCTGATTACAAACTAACATTAAAGCTAAGCTTACAGAAATCCTGTATGCATGACAATATAAAGATGTATTACTCACTGATGTCGGAGCACTTCCAGGTCATCAGAGATGTAGACAGGACAGAATATGTGCTATCAAATGAGCTCTTGTGCAGCCTTTGTTGGACATCCAGGTAGTTTGTTCACCCACACTATAAGAAACAAAAACAGAAACAATTTATTAAAATGTGAGGGATAGTAAACATGTTTGGTCTACAGAGAGAAGAAAATGTTTACTTTAAGCATTGGTCCTAATGAATCTATTTTTCAACTACATTTAACCTTATCACGGAAACAGCATTTTTGAGCTTTTAGACCAGGGGTGCTCAACCTTGTTTGCTTTAAATTAGAATTAAAACAATAAATCTCTATGTCAAATAAAATACTTCAGATCTAAATAAAGCAGGTGCTTTTACCTAAAGGTTCCTTCCCTCCAGTTAGTTTGGCTGCAAATCCCTCCACATCTGTGCTTTATTCGGTTCTTGTCTTAAGAGTAACTGGTGTCGCATTCCAGGTCCATCACAATCTGGGCTAGAAGGACAATATGACAAAAGAAAAGACACATATAAATAAGTCTCAGAATAAAATATTTAAAGGAATAGTTTACTATTTTGCCACTATTTACTCCACGTGTTTTAAACTAGTTTGAATTTCTGTTAAACACTAAAGCAGATATTTTGAAGAATGTTAGTAACCAGTAACTATTGACATCCATATTTGAACCAAATTTCTTTAAAAAATACGAGTTTGTGTTCAACGGAACAAATTAAATATATAACTATTTTGAAACAATGGAGGATGCCAAAGATGCTATTATTTTCATTTTGGGGTGAACTGTCCCTTCAATTCAAGTGTCAAGCAATAGTCAAAAAAACTGATGTGTCGCTTGAGGAAAACTAAATCAAGTACCTTCTTTGAACAAACAGAATCATTATGCCATTGTACTCAGGGATTCTCTTTTACATTTTCCCACTATAAAACGATAGCTTCAACATGCAATCCATGTTAAGACAAAAATGAATAGCATAAAATAACATACTGAACTAAACTTACAGTTTCCAGGCTGTTTGAAAAAACAAACAAACACATACGCCCAGTAAAATTGCTAATAAACACAAAGACAACAGTTATAGAAAAAATGTTTGTCTAATATTTACTCAGCACTTGGTAGGCAAATAGCATAGCCGTGGCTGTTTTAACACCAGATTTTTTTTTATCTTAGGAACTGCTGGAAGAAGAAAAAGAGGTTGTACATGAAACTCCTCACAACAAATCTGTGAACAACTTGACATTTAAAAATCTTATCAAAATTAGGAAGACATCAACATTACCTTGAATAATCAAGTGAGGAGTAATTGGTTGCATCAGTTTTTCAACATCAATTACTGTAGCTGAAAAACAGATAAATATAATAAGAGTAAAATAAGACTTAAAATTAATTAATCTAAATCTATGGTACAACCATACCAATCTGTATGGGGTTAAAATACATTTGTACACAAATCATTCCCTGACCCCATCAATTTATCTTAGATTGGGATGAATATATATATATATATATATATATATATATATATATATATATATATATATATATATATATATATATATATATATATAGTGATAATGACTTTGGCTTATATCTGTGTACTCAGAACGTACACTCACCTCAGGTACACCTGAACACCAAAAATTAAATGTACAATTAATGACACACTATACATCAAGCTCATTAACATTATTGAGAAATAGACAAGTAATATGTATTTTGTTAATATTAACGTTAGCTTAAAATAATTTAACTGCATTTAATTTTCAGCTCCATTTTATAAAACAGTTAAGACTCATTTCATTATGAGTTTAGTTTAAATAACTAACTTACAGTTGAAAAAAATTTACCATAATGATAGCTTAGTCAAAATGACTATGTAAAGACCAGAGCTTACCTTAACGGTAAACGTTTAACTTTTCATGGTGACTTCGCCTTCATCTCAGTGTTGTGCTGAAATAGAGAATTCATTAATGCAGTTACAATAAGTTAAAGTTATGTTTTTTCAGGTAACTTAACGTATGGTCAAAAACTCACTCAAGATAAACTCATTGTATCTAATACCTCGCAAACACTACAATGACCGCCTGGCGTCTGTTATTTCTTGTTTAAAATACCGTTTGTTAACGGATAGCGTGACATAACATAAGAACCTACAACTAATGTCACTTGGTTAATTCTTTTAAATTACACACACAATACACAGAAATATATACAAAACAATCCTTTAACGGACAGAATTTGACTTTTAAACACTTACCGAGGATGAATTCGCTGGATGAAAGACGACAGGTGAATTTCAAATTAGGAGAGCCGTTGCCTGCATGTCGAGTCGTGTCCGTTCGGTTCTATGAATCGGCTCCTTAGTGAACAGTAAAGAATCGAATCCGCCTAAAACCGATTCCTTTTTGTATATGATTCATTACTATTTCGTTATACTGCTTGGCCACACGCATTTATACACTAATTATACACTAATTGCATATTGCTGAATGTGCTTGTGAACACGTGTGATCAAATAATTCCCGAGCAAACGGTTCAATTCGGTTCAATACGATTCAGAGTCGCTCGAGTGCTGAACCGAACCAGTGCAAACGTGATATTGATTACAATATAGTAACATTGTTTTTTATTCACTTTACCAGCGAAATTATTACATATATCTGACCTTGACAATACGAATAAAGTTCGTTTGAAGTGTTTTGAGATTTATAAATAAATATATATATATTTTTTTTTCTCCCAGAATTCATTTCACATCAACAAGCAAATGGTAATGGCGGATGAGAAAGCCTAGCTAATATTATAAATATTGCGTTTAATATGTCACGAAATGAAATTTTAAAAGTGTTTCATGCGAGAATGTAGTTCTTACAAACTCAAATCTGTGGTTTATTTATAGATATCATGTGTAAATTGTAAGCGTGCTTTGCCGATAGCGGAGATTCTGACCTCCAGGGTGTCCATCATCACTCATGTATCCGGCGAAACGAGGTTATAATCGGCTAGACATGTGAGACTTGCCCCGGTCTTAGATGGCTCTATAATGAATGTGTTATGAAATTTAGTTTTAACCGTTTTTCATGCGGGAATGTAGTTGTTTTAAACTCAAGTCTGTGGTTTATTTATAGAGATGGTGGGTATTTTAAAATATTGTTTTGAAAATGCGGAGATATGTGACCTCCATGGTGATGACGGGTGCCCTAACCTCATGAATCCGTCTAAAGCAGGCTGGTCATTATGACATTTAAGCTGACTTTGGTTTCATGAATCAATTACTTTTGTTCCAGTTTACATTTTGGTTAAGCACAAAGTTATGTTGATTAAAAATGATATAATATTTTCATGTTAACCTTATAAAATTAAGGTGCAGTACACCCAAAAATGGAAAACCAGGGGACAGTTTTATGCACTGAACAGTCTGAAGAAACAGGTTATTTTATTTTTCTTCACAAAATACTTTGTCAAAAAATAAAATAAACATAATAATAATAATAATATAAAGTGTGTGTAGAGTTTTTCATGGTCATTTGCAGTACTGTATTTAGATGCACAGTAACTGTTTTTTTCCCAAAATTCATTGTAAAATCTGCAGTAGCATACTGTTAATCATGTTCACAGTATGGAAATGTTGAGAATACATTATCATGCTGTGAAAACAGCAATATATACAGTAACACACTGTGCACAGCTTATACAGTAAATAACTGTTGAGAAATGCAGTATAATACCGTGAAAACAACAGAAATCGTTTACAGTGTATATTTAACCATTTTTTTGTCAAATAATTCACTCAGATTAGTAATTAAACACAACATACATTTTGTATGATCTCTTTTATTTTGTTAAAATGATTCACATTATAACAGGTTCTTCAAGTGGCATGTGAACTTTCACAAATGCATATATACTGTTGACAATTCCCTGTAGAATCTACACTAACTTTGGGCTCTATTTTGACGGTCCACGCACAGAGCGCAAAACGCAGGGCGCAAACGCTTTCAGGGCATGTCAGAACGCATTTTTGCTAATTTAAGGATGGGAAAATCCACTTTGCGCCATGGCGCTTGGTCTAAAAGGGTTAAGTTTATTTTCTTAATGAGTTATAGGTGTGTTTTGAGAATAAACCAATTAGAGCCTCATCTCCCATTACCTTCAAGAGCCAGCTGCGTCACGCCATAAGCGCATTTTAACATAAAGTAAGTTCACTTTCGCTTTTGCTCTCGTGGATAGGGAAACCTTTACGCACAGACTTCAATTAGCCAATAAATAATTAATTTTGTTTGTTAAGCGCAAAGATTTGATCAAAACTATTTCTACATTCAGTTCTAATTTTTAGCAAACGAATAAATGAACAATAATAACCAAGTGTGGTCAAAATACTGAGTTATTTCCAAATACACCTGCCATGCCCCATATGGTCTAAAATTTGACAGGTGGACAAATCTAAGCTTGTTTTAAATAAAACAAATACAAATATGGATATAATAAATAATGCTGCTAATAATAATAACATTATTCAAAAGCAAATTGAATGAACTAAAAAAGCCTTCCGAGATAAAGAAAGTAAGAGTGGTTTTTTAATCTTCATGTAGGCTAGAAATTAATATGTTTTGTAATATTTTAATCATTTATATTTATATCCTGTATATATCCTTATTATATATATCCTTAAGATATTATATCTTTTTTATATGTAAAAATATTTGCGTATTGCTCTGCATCTTGTTTGAAGTGTGTAAGCCAGGCTCACTTTGCGCCAGACAATAGACCGACTTTGTTCTGGTCTAAAGATCAGACTATTTACAGTTTCTCAAAATAACAACGCACTGAAACACGCCCGCTTTTTTAGACCAGAACGCCTATGGGCGCACATTTGAGCGCAAATGCATTTGCTATTTAAACAGCGTAGCGCAACACCTCAAAATGACCCTTGCGGCTAGCTACAAGTAGCAAAAGAGTATTGCGCCGCGCCTTGCGCCACATTGCGCTGGGTGTATGATAGGGCCCTTACTGTCAGCAGTTCGCCAGTAACTTCCTTTTTAATAAATTACAGCTAAAATACTGTATTAACATTTACAGCACCATTTATCTTGCTGTATATGTATTTACAGAATGGTATGTATATTTTTAATGTTAAAATATACAGTAATTTTCTCAATGCAACTTTAAAATGTTGTCACACTCTGCATAACTGCATCAATATTACAGTTAAATACAAAAAATACTGTGTAGGCTTTTTCATTTTGTCAGTATGTCAGGTTTTTTTTAGAGCAGTATTTATGAGCAAGCACTGTTCTGGAATATATGTACATTATTAGAGATACACCACATTCAGTCTTTTATTTTGGTTTCTTGCACAAAAAGTTTCTTGTAGCTGATATCATAGCCTATCACTGTGATCTAGCATCACAAAGACTAGACCTCTTCGAGTACACTTTGTTCTTGCACTAGTTCATCAAGTTAGTGAACACACTGTTACTGATGTCATTAAAAAGAGGCTGAAAATAGATTCATTCTGATTTTACAAATCTATGTAAAATGTTGCTTGCCATACACTCAACAGTGAAGCAAAACATATATTGTAAATGTGGCAATAATGTAGTGATATAACTATTATATTAAACTATATATAATTAGGAGTAATATAACATAAGTAGCCATGCAATAAGTTTCTTTATCAGAATAGGGATGCTGATATAGAATGACGCTGTATTTTACTGATTTGAAGACATCGCATACTCATGCGATATTGCAATTGTACAATACTTTAAGGACACACATGTAAATAAGAAACAGTCAAGGAATATCTTTAAAAATACTTGGGAATTATTTCCTTCATATATCATATGTTTTATTTACAATTTTCCCAATTGTTTATACACATTCTCCAAAACAGGTCTCATATTGTCAGAACTCTACACACAAATCACAAAACGCACACACACATTGGGCAAAACTCTTCAATTCTTCTGCAAAATGAAACTCTATGTTCAAAACAATGTGATTTCATATCAAAATGGTATTTTGTTTTCAAATGACACACAAAACCATCACATGAATAGACATTTATAAGAACAGTTGAACACTGATGTGCTGAATATAAAACACTTTAACCACTTCTTCTCCATTCATCATGACTTACTGTGAGCCTTTTTTGTTCAGTGTTACACTTACTACAGACATACATACAGAATTACATTGTAAAATATTTCAGAATATTGTTTTTATACAAAACACACAAATACCAAATATATTTGACTGATTTTCCCCACAAAAACAGTGTGCACAGTGTTTATCAACCAACACAAAGTTGCACATAGCATGGTCTACATATATCACCAACAGAAGGATTTACAGAATACAGTTACAGTGAGAAATAAAATTAAAAAACAGCTATACTGCTTCCTCTTTTCTGTTTTAGTCTGGCCAAGTAGTTGGGTAAATGTCACCCTGCATGTCGAATCCAGCCATGAAAAGCATCAACTGCTATAGCTTGGAAAAGGGGTATGTGAGGAATTCAATCATACACTTTACATCCCCAGGCAGAAAAAAAAAATTCTCAATAGGTTTGAGGAATGGAGGGAGATAAACAGCTAAAAATGTGGGTGGGTGGGCAGTGAACCATGAACCAGATGAGCTCTGATTTCTAAATTGCAATTCTGTGTGAAAGGTGTTTACTCATGTGATGAGTTAGTATGCAAAGTAGGACAACTGAGTTTACTATTTTGACAGACAGTGTGTTCCTTGTGAAAACAAAAGATTTTCTGCATAAAATTGTGCCAAAAGCAGAGAATTGTGTGTAGTGTTTTTAAAAAAAAGTGTGTTTAAATCTGCAATTTGAGTGTAAAGCAGGAATTGTGCTTGTAGTGTAGCAAAATTGGTTCAGGAGGTTAGTGCATCAGTTACATGTTGTAGTCATTGTGTCTGAAGTACAAATAATTGTGTGTAAACAATTGGGAAAAACACATTTGTTCCTTTTGAAAAGGTACCACCCCAGTGACAGCTCGCGTACCTTTATTTCTGAGTAAACTTGGGATTGCCTGCCGGGTATTTTAAGTTTAAGGTGTTATTTTTTTTTATATACATTTTTAAAAAATATTTACTGTTGCACTTAAGTCTAAAAGTGAGGAATTGTTGTTTATTACTTGATTGTTCAAGCTTCTTCACAGAAGTGCTCTGTTTGTTAATGGAGTTGTTGAATATAAAAAAAGGTGAATTAAATAAAAAAGGAACATCCTGGATGATATGGATGATATGGATGGATGATATATATATATTATAGAAGTATTGGATTGGGTTTTGGGATCAGTAGATACTCAAAATCAAATGACTCGAACTCGAGGGTTAAAAAAAACTGATTGGTACATGCACTTGACTCGATTTAGGTTGAATAAACTCAAAAATGTGCTGAAGTTTGTTGCCTTAAAATTTTAAGTTGAGTCAACTTTTTTATTTTTACAGTGTAGTTATATTGTTTGTTCATTTGTTTGTGTATAAATGTATTACCCTCAGTTTGCTCAGTTGGCCCTGTTTCATCTCATGCTCTCTAAGGATTTTCTCTTTTCATGTCATTACATACAGGCACAGGAGCATTGCAACTTTGCAATCAAATGTTTTCATAACACAGTTCAAAGAATTTCTCAGAACCTGCATGCTAAAAGTAGCCCGGTATTTTATGTTGTCAGGCGTGACGCATCACATTATTACCTGCAGAACTGGCATGGGAGTATTTCTCTCATGCACTTGGCCAATCTATTTTAATTAGATTAGTTTGAAAGTTTGAAAAAGCTTCTTGTCTTTCTGAGTTAGCTTTGACGATATATAAGCAGAATTAGTGTTCTGTGAACCATGAGCTAGATATGCAGTACTTTATTCATGAATTTGTATTAACAATAAACTCTTCAGGTTTCTCAAAGCTGATATGACTTTGTGATAAGCAGGCTGAAATTAAAAGCTAAACCGTGCACTTTTTAAACTCTTCATCAATTACTCAGCCTCATATCCTCCCTAAACACACTGATTAAGTACAGGAAACATGATGAATCCTGATAAAATGTCAGATAAGGAGTCAAAAAATCATATACCAGCCTGATTAGAGCAAATGTTATGCAAATGTTAGCACAAAAAAACAATAGCTAATGCCCTTAATGAAAGAAATATCAGCATTTTTGTAATATTAGTGAGTAATATAAGTGATAGGTCTTATCTCGTTGACCCGCCCCTCGTCCCCCTTCCATCCCTTTAAATCTAGACACTGTCCTGCAGTTCATAACCTCCCATCAAACCTGAAGACAGCGGAAAGAAGATATTTTCTCTTTCAAGTAACCCATCATGGTTTGGAAAAGCACACTTTTAAGTGCTGTAATTCTTCATCTGTTTTCATCAGGAGGTATGTGCCTTATTTAAAATCTGCTTTTATTGTCTTCTTTTTGGAGCAAATAAAAATTGCATGTTGGGCATCTTGTAAATTAATTTGACCGTTTATATTTCTCGGAAAATGTCAAATATTCACACTGAAATTGTATTTAATGTAGAAAGTATATACTAATTCAATTCATCATGTTTTTTTTTTTTTGTGCATGATGTGTATTTATTGTGCGCTATGGTGGCGTTAGCGCCTCACAGCAAGAAGGTTGCTGGTTCCAGTCCTAGATGGGCCAGTTGGCATTTCTGTGTGGAGTTTGCATGTTCTCCCTGTGTTGGCGTGGGTTCATCTGGGTTTACCTCACTATCCCAAGACGTGTTATAGATTAATTGAACAAACTAAATTGGCTGCAGTGTATGTTTTCCCAGTGATGGGTTGCAGCTGGAAGGGCATCCGCTGCGTAAAACATGTGCTGGATAAGTAGGCGGTTCATCCGCTGTGGTGACCCCTGATGAATAAAGGGACTAAGCCGAAGGAAAATGAATGTATTTATTGATTATATCTTGGTCTTTCTTTCTTTAAGCCGGACAGAACATGGACCCTGATGTACTGATGGATTCAATCTTTCCTCCAGCCAGACCTTCACTTTACAATCTCAACTCGCTCTGTCTTCACGGCAATGGCCGCTTCAGATATACTGCTGAAAGTTTCCCTCCGTCCAGCTTTGCTCATGCTCGTCGTGCTGGAAAGACGATGAACAGGCTCGAAGCTTGGTTCGGTCAGTGCTGCTATGGAGGTTTGGCTCACAAAAATGGACAGATCCTTTGCTGCGCTAAACAAGCAGTGAGTATTCATTAGACACATAAACCAAACTTAAAGGGGTTGTCCACTGTGATTTCATGTTTTAAACTTTTAGTTGAGGTGTATTGTAGATGTGTGAACAACATCTCTGAATGTAAGATGCTCAAAGTTACATACAAAGGGAGACATTAGCTTTTAAAGAGGTAGCTTAGCAAAGCCTACAGCTAACAGAGTTTGGGGACTACAAAAAAAATACATTTAAGCTAGTGCAGTGGTTCTCAAACTACCTCCTTCTAGTGGTACTCGGAGGAATGAAATACGTCATGTACATGCTACACATATTAAAACTTTTTTCAAAAATGATCTATGTAATATGCCATATATGACATATAGTCTATATTTCTGAGGTAATCTACCACGTTTTTTAAGTATGCAGAGGTGTAGCTGCTTTACTGGGTCTACTACGCTATTGTATTTCAATACTGCTCATTTTGGTGGTACTTGGAGAGACAATTTTTTTCTGAGGTGGTACTTGAGGAAAAAAGTTTGAGAACTACTGAGCTAGTGAGATCATAAATGCTTCAGGTTACGTGAAATCACCATGCGTTGACACACCGCAAAGGGGCCTGGCCAGAGGTGCTGTAATGCTGTAATGTAGCAGAGAAAGCTAAAATGCCATCAAACACTGCTGTTTCCACAGAGTTCGTTCTGTTCCTGTATTCGGGCTTTCAAATGACACAACACAATGAGAGAAGTGCTTACTGTTTAATTTTAATTATATTCCAGAGAATTATAATAAATATATAGCTAGCATTTGACAAAGAAAAACTTCCACAATCTCTCAGTTCAGTGGTGGATTCGGCCGAAAACACCTCAAAGGAAGAATAGTTCCAGGCATAATAGAAGCTGTGGATTGTGAGCCACAACCTGCAAGTATTATTATTTGTTAAAACTGATCGATTACATGCATATAGTGTCTAGCATTAACGGTGTGCAATTTAGCAATTTAAAACAATTTAGCTATAAATTCATATTTATATTGAATTTATATATATATATATATATATATATATATATATATATATATATATATATATATATATATATATATATACATACATACATATAAACAGCCAAAATCTTCTGCAGCGCTGCAGTGTCTCTCCATGCTGCCACTTTCCCTGCATTATTCATCTCAAATTACAAACTTCCAAAAGATATATGAATATTTCATATTACTTACACATGCTTATAACCTAAATATAGGTGAAAGACACTTGTCAGATTTTATTTTAGAGAGTGGTCGTGAGGTTAAGCTGTATGCACATCATTTTCTGTCTGATTTAGGCACAACTGACTAACAGCTACTCTGACAGTGTTTACACAGCACAGGTACAGCGCATGCTATTAGGGGCGTGACACTTTTCCAGGTGACGTGGAGCCGATCCGCAAATCACAGCACAGCATTATGTTAGCTGACCAATCAGAGCCTCTTAAGGGTGGGCCTTTCAGAGGAACTAGGAAATATGACAGTTGTTTTTATTTTAGCTAAGTACCAGTATACTCAAAGTAAGATAAATTAAAAAATAATGTGATTTTCAACAATTGAAGCATGAGCACACGGTTCTTTGCATCTTATAAACACAACCAAGCCTTAAAAATACACTCTAGACCACCCCTTTAAATTTACCTACTGAACAAATTTGTTTATTGCTCTTTTTTTTGCAGTGGGAAACCGCCTTATCTTATTTCTGCCTTGAGGAGTTCTCCACCAAGACCCTGGTCCATGACTGCTGTGAGAAGAAAGGAGGGGAAAGGTGGGGCTGCTTTGAAAGAGAGGCTCCTAACCCATATTACCAACCCTTACCTGGTTATATTGCCCCTCAAATATCATCTGACAGGATTTTTACCTGGGACCCCAAAGCCTGTTAAAGTCTGACTGATAACCTTAGCATTAGTTTACTATCACTAGAGTTCGAATCATCAAATGTGAAAAATATGACCCTGCATATCAGTATGTTTGTCTTCACATGCATGCCATAGAATGGTATTCAAAATAAAATGTCATTTGATCATATTACTATCACTCTGTTTTCTTTCCAAAGAGGTACGAAATCAGCAAATATTTGTTTTTTTTTTAGTGTTGACCATTTGACGATTCGGATGATTTTTGAGACGAACCGTTGCTACTCATTATCTTATAAAAAGGAAAAGTATTTTTGCTTGGTATTTGGAGGTGAGACGTCATAAAAAAATCACAATAGTGCAGCCTTAGTGCAGCTAAGGTGAAATGCTTCATGGGGTTATCAAATTCACACCAACATCTGGCTCAGTTCAGGCCCAGTTACAGATTATCAACTTGACTGAGACTTGACCCAGATATGGTCCATGTTTGACCCATGTATGGAAGCCAGACTTGGTTCAATCATCCCACATAGCAAACGGACTTGCCCTAAATTTGGCCTCATTATGGCACTGCTGGCGTGTTGCCGGCATTGGCGTGCATGTCAGCTGAATGTGGGGCATGTATGGCAATGATTTCACTGCATGCATGACGGCCGGCAACCTACATTTGGGCTAGTTGTTGATGGGAGGTGTGTGGCCAGATCAGTGAAGGGATTGTTTACATTGTTTAGATAACATTAGGCTGGGTTATGGCTCAGTTTTGGGGGTTTCTGGTTGAAGCAGAAACTTATTGCTGATAATCGGTACCAATAATAAACCTGTTTTGACCCAGATCAGTGCCAGTTAAGGGTGATAAATTGGCTGAGATTCAGGCCGGTTATAGCCCATGTGTGGCCCTTGTCTTAAATTCAGTTATGGGGCACTTCAGGACTGTCATTCTTTGCGGTACTTGGGCCGAGGGAAAAGTTATTGTGTGGCCCGGAGCTGGGCCAGAAAACATTTGCAATGTGGGATGTACCGTAATTCACTGCATCATGTGGGCCAAGCAAAAGCTGATTGTGTGGGCCAGAGAAATTTTGCTATGTGGAGAGTTATTATAGAAACATGGCCCCTGTCAAATAATTCTGTGGATGAGGAAAACCGCACTTCTACATCAAGTTGCAGTGGGCCTCAAAATCACTGGGATTTGGATCCTGTTTTAACATCGGGAAATTAGAAAAAAGAGACTTGTTGTGTTTATATCACTCCAATATGACTGTGGACACTATACCTGCACACACAGCTTACTAAAGTAGATTTTCATCACAGGTGCCATTCAATGTATCTGTCATGAAAATATTTGGTATTTTAACCAGTTTAATGACACAAAGGTCAAATTTTGATTTCAATATGCATATTGTCTTTGTATTTAGTAAAATTAAATGCATTTACACGAAAGGTTCATATCATTTTTTGAAGTGTTATTTATCACCCCCTCCACCTTTTAAATTCCATTGAGATTTGAGAGGAAAATACTATAACTTAATGTAACTAGTTTTTTTAAACACTTCACAGGTTACAGATTTTTAGAAGTTCATGTATGCCTATGTTAATTGATGAACATTTATTGTATTCTTAAAGGTTAGATTTGTGCATAATTACAGATTGAAATATTTATTGACCATTTTATCTTACAAGTGCAAAACAAAGATTATGTACATCACAGGTCCCTCTTGATTTATCACGCCAAAACTGACAATTTAACATTTATGGATTAACAAATGTCTTCAAGCAAAATAACGAACAAATTAAGCTAAATTCTGATGGTTTGGTGTCAGTCGAGCGCCCTCTGTACTGAGCAAGAGAGTTAAAGCTCGGCTACCGCGCCCAGCAGGACAGCGCAACAACGTCACTTCCGCTTGTTTTGGGAGGCTTGATGAACGAAGGAGGACGTTTCCGTGCGGTTCAGCAGCGGGTTATTTACTTCGGAAGAGCCCGCTAAAGTAACAATAGCAACAATTTCGAGCACCTTAAAGATTCCCGCAAGGCACAGATCCGTTCTGGGAACAGTAAACAAAAGTTAAACCACACTGGTTTGGATTTCTGAATAAAAACGGAGTAAATAAGTTAAGGTAAGCACTCTCGTCTGCTGTTATTGTGAGGCTTTACTCGTTAAATCTCCAATATGCGAACAATTTTTGAATTTAAAGATTATTTGAAGAGAAGAAGGTAAACGCTCGACAAACTAACCATCACGCATGAATAACGTTAGCACATACCAATGCAGAGTATTGCCGTACTAAGTTAAGTAAATGTTGTAATTGCCCCTTAGTTTAGTTCCTATTGGGTTTAAGGTTGACTAACACACTTTATTTGGACATGTTCGTTTCCCAGGGCTGTGGGGTAAAAACCACAAGTGAAAACAAAGCAGGACCATATGAAACTTCCGCCAGAAAATGGCTGCGCCGGCTGTAGTTTCCACGGATGGAGCAGACTCCAGTAAGAGAGCAGTTTATTTCCATTGACTGTTTATGAATGTAAAGTGGATGAAACTTTACTCATGGCTAGATAATTAGACTTGGGGGTTCTTTACTGGAAAAATTGAGTTGGTAAATAAGTCCATAAGGAAACAATCACCAATTGTTTATATACACATGTATCTTTGTGTGTGTGTGTGTTTATTTTATTAAGTTAGTTTGTATTAGGGTTGTCACTAGGCATGGGCCGTTATAATATTTTGACTATATGATAACCTTGGTTTAACATTTCACGGTTTTAGTATATTTTGATTACTGCTCTAAAATATATTCTATTTAAATGCCTGGGTGAAAAAAACTAAAACTCTCCCCATCCCCCACTTTAAACACAATATATTTTATTTTGAGAATCATTTGAAATATTTCAGAGCAGTAAACATGTCAGGCTAAATAATTCAAGTGAATCGTTGACTTCTGCTATCTTCACTTGTTACTAAAAAACAGATGTCTTTACCATTTAAAAATGGCATCTTTGGATATCTTTTTCTGCAGGATAACATAAAGTATAATAAATATAAAAAATTGTACACTTATCTTAGGAACACTATAGAAGAAAAATCTGGCGGTTTTAAAACCTTGACCTTTCCAAACCGCTGTATACCTCGAAAACGGTTATTGTCCTATGCCTAGTTATCATGATACCATAAATTCAGGCCACGGTACTTTACCAGCTGAAGTATCACAATACCAAGTCGTATCGGGATACTGTATTTATTCATAACTCAAATTTAGGAAATAAAGCAAATTGTAAAAAATACTATATTTCATGTCATACTTGCATTCAATAAAGAATTCCCTTATTTTTGAGAATGTATTATTTGTACACACTTTCTGTTTTTTAATATACTGTGACTCTTTTTGTTATTGCAATAATAATAATAAAATAAATGTATTAATTAATAAATCTTTGATCATTCAGAAGGATCTATCATAACTGCAGCAAAATACAACCCATATGCAGACAGTTAAAAAAGTGAATTATTGATTATTTGCCTGCACAAATGTAAGATTTTAGTGAATTTTTTTTTTTTTTCACATGCAACATTAAATATTGTAAAAGCGTTAGTGACGATACTACCATTTACAGACTACAGTGGCATCTTCAGTATTTTACAGCCATATTATCATGTCGGTGCTAGCGAAGTACTGGTAAATCGTGCAACCCTAGTTTGTATACACACACACCTCATTCAAAGATTGTACATTTATTTTGCTTCATCAAAAACAATAATACATCGTATTGATTTTGTGATGAATAAATTGATTTTGTAATGATTTTCAGATTTTAATAGCTGAATGCAAAACTTCAGCTTTTAGCAGTGTAGATATAATATATGTATAACAATGTGAGATATTAAACCTGCTTATTTTGAGGATAGACCATTTTGAGGGATGTAAACAAAAACAATGCTCCCAACGTATTTCCTGTTTCACATTTTTTTTTTTTCTACAGCTTCCGAGAATTCAAAAAGAGCCATATATTGACAAATAATGTTATGACAACTGTTTTAACATTAAGTTATGATTAAATTGCCTCTTCGTACAGTTATGAAATAGTTTGATAACAAGCTGGATGATTGAAATGGACATACATGGATTGAAGTATTATATTCGCACATTTAGACATTCTCCTTAATAATATAAATTCAGAAAGTTATTTTTTTCAAATTCTAAATGGGGAAATCATATTAGCAGCCATGGAATATCGAAGTGTAACGTTGCTCACTGTCAATTAATTTGTGCTGATGTTGTTTTAAAGTCGTACTTGCATGCTAATTCAGACCAAATATTCAAAGTAGCGTAGCTAAACAATATAGGAACCTTAAAATAAATGAACATGCGAATATAAAACCAACTTTACCTCAATAGGAAATGTTCATGGGCCAATGACATGACCACATTAAAAAGGTCTATAATCTATTTTTGCAATATATATCTGATTTATATCATTATTAAATTATTGTTGTTTCATAGATGTCTGTATGTTGAGGGTTATTCCAGCCAAGAGGTACATTCTTGTGTTTGCATATGATCTCTGGTTTGAATATCAGTTTTATAGGTTGTCTGTAGTAGACGTGACTGCTTGTCTTTGTTATTGAAAGTGTGGTGCCACTATACACTCAGCTGGTGTGATTGGGTTACAGTGTTTTCTTGGAAGAACAAAGGAATTGAAACCCAGGTGTCAATGCATGCTGCATGTTTGCACTCATAGTTGTGGTTTACGACTCAGTGTAAACTGCTTCTTTTACATTAACATTTGCATTTTATTTGCATCTTGTTTGTAGTATAGTTTTTCACACAAAAGCGAGTTATAGTGACTTTTCATATAGTTTGAGATTTTGTTCAATGGTAGAATGTCAGCGCATACTAGGAAAAAATATGAAACCTCTGAAAAAAAAACCCCATCTCGTGCTTCACATACCTGAAAAATTAGTTCTGCGTTCTTGTTTATTTCTTGGCAAGAATTGCATAAAACTCATACAACTAGCTGTAAACAAAACAGAAGAATAAAAGAGCATTGTAAAAAAAAAAAAAACTGCTTTTCCTACTAATCTGCATGCATTTTATAAGTTTTGATGAACTGTTGACACTTTTATTCTACTTGATAGGTACTCCTGGAAATCGAAAGATGGCGTCTTCAGAGGTAATTATAGCCCTTTCTTTTGATTTAATAATAGCTTCACATTTGTGACCCACTTTTTGTACTCAGCTGTTTTCCTAATCAGTGCAAGTCCTTTCACTTTTTCTATATATTAAATTGAGTCACTCTGCTGTTTTTCTTTCATCAGTACTGTTATTTTGGTGTGTTATATGCTAAATTGGCAGATCTTTTCACTGAGATCTATTAATGCCAGCTTTCATTCTGCAGAGCTTGAGCAAATCTTTAGTTACTAGCCTGGTTTCCATTGCCCTGTGTTAATGCGCATATTGAAGTTGTGCATCATCAAATCCATGATAGAAATGCCATAATTGACAAAAATATATAATTTTACACTTTCTAGAGGTGGTATTAGACTTGTGCGAAAAAGGGTTTAATGCAAAAGTAATCGTTTCTACGGTATATATAAATAAGGACGATTTGGATTTCCTTGTTAAGTCGTGACGTATCGGTGACGTATGGAATACTGTTTCCGGGTCCAAGTCGCTACTCATTTGAATTGAGAAAATATTTGTTTATGACCACTTTTTTTGTTATATCACACATTAAAGTGAATTTTATATTAAATCATAGTGTACACATCAGTCTCTGAGCTTGCTGAATCACAAATACCAAAATTTTAACAATTTACAAAAAAAATATAACTTTTTGGTCATTTGATATTAGGCATGTATGTGTGTGTGTTTATGTATGTATGTATGTGTATATATATATATATATATATATATATATATATATATATATATATATATATATATATATATATACACACACACACATACACACATACTGTGATATATATATTTTTTTAAAGCATTGCTTTGTGAACTTTTATTATTACCATTTTATGAGTCTCCTCATACAGTTTAATATAGCTCATGGACCCGTAAACCGCTTTGCGTGATGTCACACTTAACAAGCGGATTAGTTTAGTAACAGACCATAACGGTTATGGTGTATTGGTGGTTTTCATCCGTGCACATAAAAAACATATGCTCATAACTGAGTAGGATAAACTTTTTATTCGAAAATAAAAGATGCCCATAAACTACAATGTAAACACTTTTACTGAACAAATTCCAGCATGCGCATTAAAAAAGGTCATGTGATTTTGTTTTTAAGAGCTCATGTGATGCTCATGTGTGTGAATGGACAAACCAGCTGGTCTTTCTAAAACGCCTTAACCATTTCAATATTAGTGTTATTATATTATTAATTACCTCCAGAATCTGCGTTTCATGCCTTCAAACGCCACCACATGATCATTGCATGTCGGCATTCGTCTTCTGAGGCTCAGATCATTTATTAAATAAGGAAAACCTAGCGCAACAAATTCTGTTTTTCCTGTTGGTATTTGGCACCTGTTAATCAGGAATTGACAATGTTCTCTTTGATCTGAAAAGCTGCTTTATTCGAACGTCTTTTATGAGTTATTTCAGTTTTGCACATTAAGTTAATTAGCATGTTTGAATGGAAACATGGCTATTAATAAACATTTATTATATAAGTCACAGCATGTTTTGAATAACAAAAATGTATTTTCCAGAAAACAGTAGCATTTGTTGTAAATGTTGCATTGTCATCCAGATTGTTTGAACCATTCATGATTTTTCTTTGTCTTAATGTCTGTTTTATTTTACTGAGCGCTATTGTTTTTTTTAGGGTCTCAGCACCTTGGGTTCATCCCAAACAAACAAAAAGACCTTGGGTCACCGAGGGATTGACCCCACTGGGGAGACCACATATAAAAAGGTGGGAGATATCTAACTTTTATAGAAACGTAACATACACACTCTCACAAAGCAATACATGTTTACAAATAATAGTGTGTTATAGATAAGACCAAATCAAGAGTATCAGCAGTTCAACTTCCATTCCTCAATCCGTCAAATCATTTGCAACCTGTTGCTTGTTCTGTTATCTGTTAGTTGATATTACATAGATATGATATAGTACTTCATTGTGAGACATGTCAGAATTATTTTTGCTTACAATACAGTTTGTGTTTACAACATTCAGCATCATTTAGACATCTGCAAACACTTCATTTATATGAAAATGAGACTCATTATACTGTTTTTATACATTAAATTATGCCTTAAATTTATACAATTTAAATAAAATTATATAAATTTATACATTTATTACATTTACAGTGCTATTTTTGTGGCACTGTAGATGATAAACCCAGTTAATGGTACATACAGATGAGACTGGCAGTTTTTTTAGAGTTTTATGTAGGTCACATGCATTGTTTAAATACCTACAAATACATTTGATTCAGTGTGTTTCTAGCGTTGATGTTTACCTGGAGTAATCACAGAACTGGTTTCTTATTTCCTGTATTCACACGCTAACTTGTTTTCACTCTGCTCATCATGAACTCTTCAGACTACATCATCTGCACTGAAAGGTGCCATTCAGCTGGGAATCACACACAGTGTGGGAAGCTTGAGCCAGAAGCCAGAAAGAGATGTGCTTATGCAGGACTTTGAAGTGGTAGAAAGCATCTTCTTTCCCAGGTACGTCTGTATAAGTTAGTAACCATGAGTTAAAGGGATGTTTTGCTTCAGTAGTCACGCACTGTCACATACCTAAATGTGTTTTGCTTTGTATTACTCGCAGTCAAGGAAGTAGCTCAACGCCGGGTCATCACCACGGTGACTTCAAGTTTAAAACATACGCTCCCATTGCATTCCGATACTTCAGAGAGATGTTCGGGATCCGACCTGATGACTACCTGGTAATTTTGTTTGCTCATTAAACTCGGTTCTCAGGTTTCCTGAAAGTATCCAGTATTTACATAGTTGTGTATTTTAGGACTAGAATAGTCAAGGTATTTTTATAGAGCTGCAACTAACGATCATTTTAATAATAGATTAATTTGTTGGTTATTTTTTTGATTAATCAATGAATTTGTTTATAAAAAAAAACAAGAAAAGCATTTATTTACAACTCTTTGTTCAAAAACAGAACTACAGTCTTTAGAAAGTGCACAAATAAACTCTGAACATCCCTGAGCTGTTATAAAAATAAAAACGGAGTAGTTTTTTTTCTGCTTTCAATCCAAGTATTTAAACATTTTCAAATCAAGATACATTTTAGACACACGAAATAGCATGAGAAATTAAGTCTTGTTTTCTGAGAAAAAACACCTTAAAATTAAGTGATTGTTTTCTTAAAACAAGCAAAAATATTTGCCAATGGGGTAAGAAAAAAATAATCTTAATGATATATAATCTTAAACTGAAGTTTATTTTCTCATGCAATTTTATAATCTTGTTTTAAGATTTTTGACATATTTCGACTGGAAACTAGACAGAATTACTTTGTAAGAAAAGGCTTTTTGCAGTGTAGCTATACATGACTACCAATAAAAAACATGCAAAGAAGGCGAATGAATAAAAACGTGTCGTTAGTCTTGCAATGCATAGTAACTATACCACTTCCTTATGTGTTTTACAAACTTTAAATCTATTGTTTTACTAGAACTTCTTTGTATTTGCATATCTAACACATAAAATAAGCATTAGGTGGTTAAAAACACTCCATAACTGTGTTAAAATGACACGTCTTTCTCTGGCTCAGTACGTAATCAAACGTCCTGCAACACAACAAATCGATTATGAAATTCGTTGCCAACTCTTTTAGTAATCGATTTTTATCTATTTAATCAATTTGTTGTTGAGCCTTAAATTTTTATTTAAATAGAAGTTATTGTAACATTTAGGATTAAATGTCTCATTAAATGTGACTGTAAAAGCATGTACAAGTCATAGAAATGTAAAGTGTTGTATTTTCCGCTAATTAAGCTATACATGACTATGTTAAGAGAGAGAAATTTGCAAGCATTGTAAGTAAAATTGCCTGCTGGTAGCCCTGAATAACTGAAAGCTTTCACATGACATTTGTTATGAGCAACAGGCATAAACTAATTTGTCTAAAGTGAAACTAAAATGACCATTGTGTGTAAAATGCTATACAAATACTTTCATGTCTTTGGTATGCACAAAAAACAAATGTGATTTCCTTAGCTTTAGCTGTATTATATAAATTTCTCTGGAATACAAATGTCTGTACATTGCAGATGTCAAAAAAAATCTCGTTTTCCAGAAAATGTCCTTTTGTAAATTATTCACATACACCATATATTATTAACATGTGTATGTTCTTACTTTTCTGCAGTACTCTCTTTGTAATGAACCCCTTATCGAGTTGTCTAACCCTGGAGCGAGCGGGTCTCTCTTCTACGTTTCTAGCGATGATGAGTTTATTATTAAGACGGTACAACACAAAGAAGCAGAATTCTTGCAAACACTCCTGCCAGGTTATTTCATGGTAGGTCTGGGTTTATGTATTAACGTTGTTTCATTCTTAATCACTGTCTAGTTGTTTCCTCCATATATTTGACTCTTTATCTTTTAGAACCTGAACCAGAATATGCGCACACTGCTTCCCAAGTTCTACGGCCTCTACTGCGTTCAGGCTGATGGGAAGAATATCCGAATTGTGGTGATGAACAACCTGCTGCCACGCGCTGTACCCATGCACCTTAAATTTGACCTGAAAGGCTCCACATACAAGCGACGAGCTTCACCAAAAGAGAGGTCCAAGGGTGTGCCCACATATAAAGACCTAGACTTCATGCAGGACATGCCTGAGGGCATATTGCTGGAGAATGACCACTACACTGCCCTCAGCAGGACCATGCAGAGAGACTGTCGGGTAAGAGCACAGCTAGTGTTTTGCAGCCAATGATAAACATCCGGTGAAAGGTTTGTGACTGTTTTTAATTTCATAAGGTTCCTTTTACAGCATTGATGTTGTAATATATTGAAATACAATCTGTTAAATAGACTTAAGCATTCATTTAGTTGTTCAAGGGTAAAAACGAGAAGAAAGTCTAGCGCAGAATCCCCATTGAAAACACGGGGGTATAATACATTTCCATATGGTATATAAATCAGGCAGTGAAAATCACTGATTTTAAAGGAAATCAGATCTTGTCATGGCGATTTGGGTTGGCTGAATCAAAGGTCTGTGTGCATATACCCCATTAAAGGTATTAATAGGAAACGTACTTGAATCTGTTAGCTCATGAATGTTTTATCACTGAACATTTTGGGCATTTAATCTATGCATCAGGCAACTGCATATTATTTATAAATCCCTTCATATAGAAATGTTTGTTTGAACCAGTTTCACACTTTACATTTGCTAAATGTGTCTATTTTTTCCATATCTTTTTATCTGTAGGTACTACAAAGCTTTAAGATCATGGATTACAGTCTGCTGGTGGGTATCCATATTTTGCACCGGGCAGGTGAAGAGGCATCTACGGCAGTGCCTGATACCCAGAAAAAGGGGCAAGGCCAGAAGCCCCTGTATTGTACTGCCATTGAGTCAATTCAAGGGGAATCAAAGAGCAAGACTTCACCGCAGCCCTACGAAAGGTTAGTGACCAACATTTGGCTGGGACCCTAAAACAGTTTTTTTAATTTTTTTTTTTTTAAATTTAACATGCAGTATTGTGCAAACATTAAATCAGTTGTTTTACTGATGGTATAATGCAGTGGTCTCAGGCACCGTTTACACTAGTGCGTTTTAGATCAAAAACGATCCGCGTCCACACTAGCTTTTCACCTAGCGTTTCTGAACATATCTTCGTCCACACTACGCCACCAAAAACGTATATCATGTGACAATTCGTGCACTCTGGGCATGCGCGTTCCAGTATAAACAGGAAGCATGTGTCTCGCTCGGCATTTGGTTAATAATAGTCAATAAACGCCAGTTGAACAATGAACGCGATGGCAAAGAAAGCAAGAGAGGTATTTTCTGGACAGACGACGAGGTCGAGTTGTTACTAAACGTAACAAATGAATAACTGCACAATGGCGCCTAAAACAGACAATAGTGCAAACAACGCTCCCGTTTCTGTGTCCATGTTGTTGTTTACATTGAAGTTTGGTCTGCTGTCTTCCGGTAGCGTTAAAGCCATGTGTTATAGTCATGTGATAGGAGCTTGAATAAGGGAAGGATACGCAATGACACAAAAGCCCCAATCAGGTAGCGAATCTCAGCAGCCCCCCGTCCGTTTTCAGATGTCTCCGCTTTCCCCCATCCACACTGAGACAGGGCAGCAGTGTTTTAGAATGAAAATGGCCTCTCCAGCATTTCCAAAATGCTCAGTTTTCGATGCTCGAAAACTCAGAGGTAGTATGGACAGATGGCGTAACCGTAGCAAAACTTAAGCGTTTTCAAACTAAAACAGATTAGTGGAAACGGGGCATCAAACTCAATTCCTGGAGGGTCTGCAAAGTTTAGCTTTACCATCTCCTACTCACACCTGCTTAATAGTCTCTAGCAGTCTTTAACACCTTGATTAGTTGGATCAGATGTGTTTGATTAGGGTTGGCGCAAAACTATGCAGAGCTGCCGCCCTCCAGGAATCCAGTTTGAGGCCTATGGTATAATGGATATGACCTTTTACCACAAAACCAGCCATACGTGTAAATGTTTTTTTGTATTTTTTTTTTTTATTGAGATGTACAAGGTGAATAAATGATCTTTCAGTTGATGTATGGTTTGTTAGTATAGGAGTTAGGTTGGAGTTTGTATTAATTTGGTTTAATTGATTAATACATGTGAAAGAAGAAAGGCTGTTTGTTCTGGTTTGAGCTGCATTTCTACCAGTGTTGTTAGCGATATTTTCTGAATTGTTGGAGGTGTGAGTGTTGAAAAGTACAGATCAATCTTTCTAGAAATGACTTCAGTGGTAATAGTTTTCATTTTTAAACCTAACTCTATTTTAGAATGTCAACTCTGGAAAGTGCTAAAAGAAGCCTAATATTACACAGCAATTTATTTCAGAAAATGTCAGGACAATTAGAACAAAACAAGCTGTGCTTTGTGTCAAGTGAATCCACATTAAACGCATACTTTTGCTTGAAGAGGAAATGTTGTGCTGCTGTTGTTTTTGTACAAATTTCCTTTATGTTTCTGTTTGTTTTTAATAAAAAGGATAATTAATTATATATTGTGTAAAAGTGTTAACGCCAACACAGCTGGTATAGTGCTTAGGACTTTAGTACTGTATTTTCTTCCTGTGGTGCTAATTATTTAGCAGGGTCCCAGGATCCTTTAGAAAATCTTTCACCGAGCTTATTTGTAACCTGAAACATCATTTTGAAAATAGTTGTGCTGACTAAAATTGTTGCATATTTTTCAGGTGTCAGGTGCTAAAAATAGAAAAATTCAATTCTCACTATTGATAAACCATTAATTAAGACCTATAAACCTCTACTTTAGATCAACAAAGTGATAATCGGCAGCTTATTAATAGTTTGTAAGGTAGTAGTTGGGTTTGGGTTTTGAGTAGGGTGTGGAATTTAGAAAAAGTTCATACTTTAATACTAATAAACAGCCAATATCTTAATCATAGGCTGGTAATAATCCAGTAGTTAATAGTGGGAGTTGGCACTTAAAATGAAGTGTTACCAAAGGTTACATTTTTGGATTACTGTACAAGCATTGTGTTTTTCTTCTCTTATTATTATGACTTTGCACCTGCATATTAATTAATTTGCTATATTTTTTGTTTGCAGCATGGGAGGAATTCCAGCATTCAATTCAAAAGGAGAAAGATTGCTGGTTTTTATTGGCATCATCGATATACTTCAGTCTTATAGGTAAACTGCATTTCCATATCTGTGTGCATTTCTCACTATGAATTAGGGATGCAGTGCAATTCTGGATGCATTATTTGTTATAACATTGTTTTTAGGCTTGTAAAGAAGTTGGAGCACTCGTGGAAAGCTCTGCTGCATGATGGGGTATGTCGCTTTATATCAAACATTGCATGAAGAGCTAACAATACCGATGCAGTCTGTGTATTTATTTTTTCCTCTCCCTTGTTTGATGTTTTCATCTGCAGGACACTGTATCTGTGCACCGGCCGAGTTTCTATGCAGATCGTTTCCAGAAATTTATGTGTAGCACCGTCTTCAGAAAATCGCAATGTGAGTTGGATTTGATCATCTCTGACTGATGCATTCAAAGGTCTGAAAGTAATGATTGAAAATCATTTTTATTCTGTTAGTGAAAACTTCTCCCTCAAAGAGAAGCCGCTTAGGACCCGTGTCTGCTGGGAAGAAGTCAAACATTGCAGTATCTGGACAATCACATCAACAATCCCTTCCTGTAGCAGCAGAACTAACCCAGTCGCAGCTGTGGAGCAGTGAGGACCCTCAAGGAGACAGCGGTATGACAAGACTTGGAGAGATAAGAGGGATAAACAGGATAGTTGAGCAAGATAGCAGTCAAATAAGCCTTTAATTGCTCGTCCAATATCATTCTCTCGTGATAAAATTGTCTACTAAATGCCTTAGATGTAAATCATTAGCCATGTTTTTATACCGGCTGAGGTTACTGAAGGAAACCTGCTGTTTGTTGTGTGAACGGTATCCTTGGTGATGGAAAACCTGAAAAGGTGATGGTTTTAAATGGGGAACAAATAAATGTAGCCAGAATAAAACAGTTTGAGGGAAAAAGGTACTTTTAAAGCAAGACTAGGCAACTCCATGCTAATGTTGCTGCTAGTCAACACTAAAAACACTAGTTGGTCATTTTTGTTGCTTCATATTAATTTGCTTTATAAGTTTATTAAGGCTATACTCCAATAGTCATGTTAATGTTTTAATTAAAGTGCATATATACAGAGTGACTTGCTTAAAAACAGTCACTATAATTAATAGTTAATAGCCTAACAAAAAGACTATTCTTATTGTACATGAGTAGTGGTTGCTGATACCGGTAAAGCTTTTCTTAAAGTTTTGCTGCTGGTCGTGTGCACATGTACATTTTCATTTACAACAAAGCTTGTTCAAACATTGACGAGTTAAAATAACAAGTTTGTACTTCCTGGTCCTGTGCTACACGTTGCATGTATATAACCTACTGGCATGTTTGATTAGATTATGTAAGGTTTACTTTATCTGTCTACAAATACTTTTTTTTTTTTTTTTGACTGTCGACTAGTTAAAAACTGTATTTAAACTTAAATGAAATTAGTGGTGTTACATTTATTATGTATTAGACTGCTGAAAATCAGAGATTCATATAAAAACATTAGGTTTCTGGCATTTGTCGTGGCAATTTCAAATAAAGAGACTCTTACTAATGCTGAGTTCAGACTGCATGATCAAAGTAGTCGTGTCACAGATGTTTTCACACTGCGTGACTATCTGGGCTAGCGTTTCGTCACTGCTTTGTTTACACTGCAAGATGGATCGGCGACAGGGACTTTCACATTGCATGACTTTACTATAGGAAGAATCGCCGACAACTTCGTCCAAACCACGTCTCACAGCCAAAAACACGTAGTATATCTTTTGTTATTAACTACATAATGAGAAAGAAGCCTTTAATGGGGTTGAACATGTACATGTTTGCTTACCTGGGTTTAAAGGGAATTAGCCATTTCTCCTCAACGTTGATAAAAAACGTTGAGTCCTGTCAAACCTCCACTAGTTTTTTTCTCCATATCGTTGGTCCAAATAAACCAAAAAAGAGAGCTTTTAACTTCTCCCCCAGCCTTCCGCCGGCCTGCAGCAGGCATACACACACGCACACACAAGTGAATGCCGCTCTCTCATTGGCTGTAGGCGATGGCTGATGTTATTTTCAGTCAAAACTCGATTCACACAGCATGATTTGAATCGCCGACAGCTCCAGATATTTAGCATGCCAAATATCTCACAGGCATCGGCGACTCATCGGCGATTCTCTCTGATCGCGTCTTTGAAAGTTCATACTGTGTGATTGTCACTCACGTGCACGAGCAGCGATTTGCCTGTGATTTCAACCATTTGTCAGCGATTTCTCATGACCTGTCGGCGAGCCAAAATCTGAGCTAAAATCATGCAGTCTGAACTAGGCATAATCAAGAGACAAAGCTCACAATGTATACTTCCAAAAAAAGATGTTATTCTTTGCAAAGAACAGGTTCGACGGTCATACAGAAACACTAGAGCATTTACTTTTAAGGGCTAGGATTCACACTAATTGAATGTATGTTTAAAAGCAGATGACCACTTTCCCAATGACCCTTCTTGTCATTATTTGTTTTTGTATCATCTTGAGGAAGGCATATGTTTCTTAATACATGATGTTTCTATTAAGAAAGAAAAGTTGTATAGATATCAATGTTTTAGTAATAATTAAAATTATTTTTTCCACCACATATTAAATGCATTTTTCCATCGTTGCTTCATTTTAATTAATTCATTAACTTTATTGCTTGTTTTCATTTAGCATTTCTTTTACGGTTTTCTCTTTTTCTAATCAAGAGGTTCTATAGTGCAGGGTCTGATTTGTATGCTTTCTTTGTTTTCAGTCCTAGCAGAGAGTACATAATCAAAAACGTTGTTTATTTTAAGAGTCAAATGCTCATGTGTGCTGATCACAGAGCAAATGAGCGCTGTAAATGTTTGCCCCCTACAGCATTCACATAGACAATGCCAGCATTGTTCTCAAACTTCAGGAATCAATAAGTTCTCTCAAAAAATGTTCTCTCTCAGAGGTTTTTACTTCTGCATCATCTGGCTAATAGGCCTAGATTAAGATCTTGAATGTTAATCTTAATTATCAACAATGAGACACATTTTTTTTCCCTCAGTTAACCCTCTACATTTCTTCACCAACTCTTAATAAATTATTACTGACTAACATTATAAAACATTTTCTCATTAAAATTAGTATTTTCTCTTTATTCATTTCTCAGGTATGCAAACCGCTCGTCCAGACTTGCTTCCTCAACAGGTTGCTGAAGATGATATCACAAGCAGCTCGGCTGATACTACCCTGTCAGCAACCTCTCTTGTTAACTCTCGACTCTCCACAAACACTCCAGTTCTCAGGTTTGTTAGACTAATTAGATAAAAGCTTGGTCTTTAAACTACTGCTGCTAATAATAATATTCACTGCATTCCATCAAATACACTGATACACTCTCGCTTTTAATAAACGTGAATCATCTCTTGATGCAAGTTCTTGTTGTTTCCCCCCTCAGCCGCAGCAGTGTAGCTGGTCATTCATCAGAGGAAAGTTTGGACATGGACGTCATTTCACTCAGCGAGATTGTTCCTCAGACAAGCACGTCAGAAGTAAGAGACATTTTGTTCTGGGCTGCAATCACTTTTAGTGTAGACTAAACAACGTGGTTATCTTGGGGCCAGATTTACTAAACGTTTGTGTCAGTGCAAACTAGGGCTGTGCAATATAACTGATTTAATCCCAATCCTCTTCCCCTTGGCCTTTTAAACAGAGTGTGAAGGGAAAGGGCTTCAAAATTTACCCCTAACGCCCCATTCACACGGGGCGTCAGCTTCAACGCTTCCCATTCACTTTGAATAAGTGACATCTGGCGTTGCCGAACTGCATTGTGGGTCCGTTGGCGCCGCTTTAAAGATGTTGCTAGCTGCAAAAGTTGGGACTTGCTCAACTTTAAGCGCCAACGGAAGTGTCAGCCAATCAGATCGCTGTATGCAAATGCACCATCTCAGACAGTGGCCTATTGCTGACTTATTTCATTGGCTGATGCTGCTATGACGATCGTGTCAGCCCCAACTTCAGACACGCCCTCTGTCAAGCATTGACGCTGAAGCCCTGTGTGAATGGGGCGTAAGAAATGGGACATCACTACAACACCTGCACAAATCATCATATGTCATCGCGATCTCGTTTCATATGAGTTTGACTATCTCGACTGCTGTAATTCCAGTTATGTTATTTTTTGGTATTTATCTTCAGCAAATCACCAAAGGTAACGATATTATGTTTTCACAACGATATAATGTGGTAATAATAAGGTCGTAACTGTACTGTGTATTTTATACCGTGGCCATATTCATCAATGTAAACACAAGAAAAACAACGATAACATTATATTATATTATTAGCAGACACTGTAAAAAGGTCATTCCCACCCACTAGACTTTTCTAACAGGGGATTCGAGTGTCAGGATGTTGTGGGACTGCTGTACAGGAGTTAATATTATGGATTATAGATCGCGAAATTTAGCGTTTTTTACTTGAGTGTTTTAGTAAACTTGAACGCGGTTATGAATGTATTAAAACGTGTGCTTGTTTGTTGTAAAAATTCAGAATAATGACAAAAAATACTAGTGTATGCATCTGCTGACTTTCGTGTGCAGACATGCTGCCATTGTAGATGGTGTATTCTAGGAAATTTTCTTATGCTTGGTTTCCAGTGTGCTCCTGAAAAATCTCTGTATCAAGGACTATCTAGGCTTCCCCTTAGCCCTACGCTTTCTAGCTAAAGAGAATTGGGACTCAACTTCGTGAACATGCAAAACAAGGGGTAGGGGGAAGGGCTGGGGGGTAGAATTAGGCCTATATAAACATGTATCCTATAAAGCAGGGGTCACCAATCTCGTTCCTGGAAGTGCAGTGCCCTGCAGGGTTTAGCTTCAGCTTGCCTCAACACACCTGTCTGGGTGTTTCAAGTATACCTCTTAGACTTTGATTAGCTTGTTCAGGTGTGTTTGATTAGGGTTTGAGCTCAAATCTGCAGGACACCGGACCTCCAGGAACAAGTTTGGTGATCCCTGATTTAGAAGAAACAACTCAATTGATATCATTCTTATCTATATCTATATCGTGGTGTTGGAAAAATGCATCGCTTACTCGAATACTTTTTCATCATTTGCATGATTGCAATTTTACACGCCTCCACAGGGATGCAGGTACAAACCTGAATAACAGCATAGTGAGAAATTTGCATACTAGGAAGTGCGGTTACATTTTTGTTGGGCCTGTAGTTAAGCATTTGCCCAGGCGTTCTGAATTAAGTCAGAAAAACAATCACATTAATGAGTGCATTTTTGAGACTATACCTAAATGTAAAAAATGTGGTCTATATATTAGGGTGCAATGTTGATGACATGGACCATTATCAGGATATGTGATGAAATAAATCATGATACATGTGTCACATCACTCAGCTCTAAATATTATACCAATTCAATGTCGTAATGTCATTGGTCCATGAACATTTCCTACTTGTTGTCAAAGTATTAATAACTGTAACAAGAGGCTGTTCAATCATATCTCAGCATTAAAACAGCTGTAGTAACATTATTTATCAATATGTGGACCTTTTAGGATTCTTGGGAGCTATGAAAATAAAAAATGAAACCGGAAATATGTTTGGACCATTGTTATTGTTTACATCCCTCAAAATGGTCTTTATATTGATTACTATTATTTATGTATTTGTAATTTGTATGAATCAAAGTAGTTTATTATGGTTTTTGGCATATGCGTTTGTTGGAGTTTCACACACTCCATGTTTGACATGGTGTGATATTTGCTGGACGAATGCAAATAACAGAGCACATTGTAGAGTCGGGTGAGTTTTTTTATTTCATAATAATAACAAACATAAAAACATTTTCCAAACGCGATGATTATCATTGGCTCAGTTGTTTGTGACCGTACGCTAAATTACGATTTAGGTAGACTGTTGGTCATCATAGATGTATACACTAGATATCGCATAGGGACCCTGAGCATGCGTCAATAGCGCCGCCATATTTGTACAGTGCTCCCAGGACAAATGTCATTCAACTGCACTAGTCAAGACAGTGCTACTACCTGAAGATGCTGGACTTTAGCACTGTCTACGGGTGTAGTAACGAGCAAACAAAGAAAACAAAGCACAAAGGCAAAACATTTCGTAGGTAAGATTTAGTTTTTTACGTTTTTGTATGTTATTAACTTTTTTGCTAAACAGGTCACGTTATTGATAATACAGTCACTTACTGCATTCACCATAAGGCAAAGGAGCACCAACTCACACTAAACACTCGGCTTGTGCTAGTTTTGTTTAATAAAATCAGCAAACAATGCAAAATAAACATGACAACGAGATGCTGCGCTGCCAGAAACTTATATATTATTGTCAGCTAGTGAAGGAGTTGTTCATAACGGAGATTCATTCACAAACGAATCGCTCCCTCCATCAGTATGAAAAGTGAAAGCAGGAGAGGAGGTGTGTTTCAGGACACGAATTAGATCAAATTTAACAGAGAGGGTGGATAGTACATTTCCATACACACAAACACACGCTTTTTGTCAGGAATGCCTGTGCGATCACTGATCCATCAATGTAGAAATGTAGGGATGCACCGATATGGTTTTTTTTTTTTTAGCCGATACCGATAATTCTTCAGACTTGGAGGCCGATAGCCGATATATATATATATATATATATATATATATATATATATAGGCCAATATTTAGAAATATTTTAAAATGGTATATTTTTATACAGCAAACTTCATAAAAGATTGAACTGCTCTTATGAACTAAATAGTCTATACTCAAAGCAAAAAAGTTATAACTTCAAAATTGCAAGGTGATTATAGACTTATATTATTCACGTTTTCACATAAATCAGCATGCAAAAAATACATTACTTCCTTTTCATAGCAAATTAACATGCAACTTGACTGTTGCATAAGATTAATAAGGTTAAATAACAAAATGAAATTTAATCCACAAGCAAGTTAAATATATTTAAATAAGATGAAAATGAAAGAGCTAAGGACTGAAACCACCTCAAATGGTCATGAATAAAACGTGTTACAGTGATGTACACATGTAAAAATACGTCATGTCCGAAAAAGCCTTTTTTAGAGGTGTTTTGACAGTTCAGAGCCACCGTACAAGCGAACAGCTAAATGTAGATAGTACGTTTAGAAAATGCGGCACAGATTCATCCTATTTGGCGTTTTAGATTCTTTTGATCATGTATCAATGAGCGTAGACAACACTTCTGCGCTCATTCTTGCTGTCAATTGCGGAAAAAATTATCGATGAAAAGTTAATGATAAACCGCTGTGAGTTTCACTTAACTGTAGAGGGAGAGTTGCCATCAGAGTGAGATTTTCATACAAAACCTGCATTGAGCTGACTTTATGGCAAACACAGAGCAGAATATAAAGACAGAATGAGCGGCTGGTCGAGAACCCCTATGACTGGATTCACCTCTTAGCTCTCCCCCGTGCTACAGTGTGTGTGTGCGGTGATGGCTCACGCGCTCGTTATAATCAATATGAATATTCCGATCAAACTGAATACATCTTACATCAACAACACATGACAAGCAAAGCGTTGATGATAACAAATAATCAGATTACAAACAACCGTTATGTTTACACTTGTGGTAAAATGTGCGGGTCCTTCAACGAAACTGGGCTGCAGTTTGGGGTGTGTGTGTGAAGCGGAGAGGGAGGGAGAGAGAAAGGAGGAGCGGTTTTTGGGCAATGAGACTATTTTAGGTGACTGATTTGTTGTACCACACGGAAAGTAATAAATATTTTGGACCAAGTTACATGTGTCCTCGTTCATTCACCGGCTGCCGCTAAAAGAGAAGACAATTCACCACGAAACTAATATTATTCTGCCCTGGAGTAATAAGTTAAGATCCCCTGCTATCTCTACACAACAAAGAGACAGAGCAGGAAAGGTTTACACATGTAATATTTTTCCTGAGGGGATTTAAAGCAAAATACACAATGACACTCAATCAAACACATCTACAATGATAAGGAACATTGTTACTTACTGAGTTATTAATGCACAGCAATACCACATGAAGAAATGACAGACTTTGAAGGAATAATCAGTGTGAGGAGAGCTCCATTAGAGTGCAAAGGGCAAGTCTGAACATGTTAGGCCCACGTGAGTGCGGCAGGCAGGTCTGTACAATTACGTAATTTATCGGCTTAAATTTATCGGCCTAATTTAGACATCGGATCGATAACGATAATCTTAAAAATAGCATTTATCGGCCGATAACGATATGGCCGGCGATATATCGTGCATCATTATAGAACAGTAATGTAAAATTATTAGTTTCATAATTAAAAAAAAGAATTGCATACTGACTTCAGGGAAAACTCCCAATCATAGATATATGTATATATGTGTTAATGTGTCTATCTCTGGCTCTGGATGGCCACAGTCCTCCACTGCAGCTTGGTCCTGCATTCATTTCAAAGGAGCACTACCCTGTACTAAAATGGCGGCTTTATTGACGCATTCCTTCTATTAGACAACAACAGGGTAGGCGACATCTAATGTATATATCTATGGTTGGTCATTATAGAAACGAGCTGTTGCATCTGTGCTCTTTAATTTGCACACTTTCAGAAGAAACGCCTGCACAATTTGCACTCTCAACAGTTAAATGGGTCTGTCGTCTCCTGCTAATTTGCCCTGTTTAGTAAATCTGGCTCTTGATATTTTAATTGAGTGTTTTTGAATGGTTTACAACTCTTGTTCTCAACTAGTGGGATTTACACTTATTATAAAGTTGCTTTTTTGCATTTTCTCTGATCTTGTTCAGCTGGTCATATTTAGTAGCATGCATAGCCTAAACGATATGTAAAATTATGTAAATATTTGTATGTATTTAGAATAAGCAATCATACATATTTATTCACTATTTTATTATAAATGTACCCTTATTATATTAACATGTAAACATCAGATCCAAGTGTCTTCCTTCTTAAAGGACTTCTTTTCCCCATCTCCTTTGCAGGGAAAGCACTTTTGTCTAGTGTTTATTCTTGACATTAATGTGAACAACTAAAACTGTTTTAAAATGCTGTCGAACAGTCATGAAAAAGATCTTAATGTGTTTCTTGTCCAGAGTACAGCGTATTACACTTGAATGCTTGGATAGGCAGAGATTTATTTCAAATTATGTCGGCGTCTGTCCGGCTAGTTGCTTTGGTGTGTTCCAAGTGTCACCTCTCTTTGTGATAACATCAAGGCTTCTTGGCCCGATTTAGCCATCTGTCATCAGCTATAAAAAGCGCTCCGTCAGGTTATTCAGCAACAAATCAGAAAGCAAGTGTGACGTGGTGAAGTGACATAGCAAGTAAACAATTCAAGTCAAGAAGGAACACGAAGCCAGCTCTCAAATATTTGCACATGATATGGATTATTAGATTATCCGCCATATTTGCAGGATAGAATGCCTTTGTGGTGAGTCACAATTCTTTGCATACACACGTCAGACGTTTCGGTTTCCCATTGTGAACAAGTAAACAGATACTGCCCTCAGTTTGTGCTGAAAGACATGTCCTCCCACCCAGGTGCATAATGCGCACTTGATTTCTTCCGACCAGATTTCCTGTGGTACGGGAATAAATTTCTGAATAAAATGCGGTAGCGGTCAGTAACTCTGGTGTAATTTGAACGGGAGTGGGCGGTCTAACAATATAGCGCTCCCTAGTCCCAATGTCATTTTGGAATGGCAAATCTGTCATTTCCTATTGAGCACCGGTACAGCTAGTGCTCACAACTGATACACATAAAAAACGCATGGACCAGTGCTTTCTGTGCATGCATCATCTGCATAACGGATAACGGTCCTCAGACCGGGCTTTACCATAGCAAAGTGTCGATGTGCTGATCGCGCCACAGAGCACCATCTGAATAGTTTCATTTTAAATGATATGTAAATGTGCGCATACGGTGTGTGACCATGCTTCAGAAGACTGGAAATGCAAGTTTAACCGTACGTTCACACCGAAAGCGGCAAGAGCGTCCAAGGTCGCCCTGGCGACAACACTGTCTGCCTTCAGCTCCGGCGGCAAGAGCATCAAAACTCGCTACATTGATCTCATATTTAAAGGAGCCATTGCAGCATATCAGTTACATTCCTGCATAAAACATGCTTTCTAGCGTGAAAATGTTGCACACTTATTAAATTCATATAACAATGGAAGACCAAGTTGCATTTGGTGTGGCTTTGCTCTATTTATCCAATATGTATCTATATGTCTGAAATATTCTAAAGCAGCTATACTGTTTTTTCATGTCGCGTGAGATTCACGCTTTTTTAAGATATATATATATATATATATATATATATATATATATATATATATATATATATATATATATATATATATATATATATATAACATTAATACACATCAGTAACTTATTTAACGCATGTTCCTGTAAGAAAACATTGTAAATAATTGGAAATCCGGCGACCGCAATCATCAAACCCTTGGGAACAACTGTGGTTGGAACCAAAGTTCACAGGCCTGTTCTCTAAAACTCCTATCAGGAGGTGGACGTCTTCATTCTGATGGCTTGCCGCCGAACCACGTCATAGCTCATTACCATAAAGTTGACTTGATTTCAACTCTCCTCGACGCCCACACCGGCTGTGACGCGCCGCGCTGCTCCTCGCCGCTTATCGCGCCGGCTCTCATTGAAAATGAATGACTTCCGGCTACTTTGACGCCATCGCTGTTTTCGGTGTGAACGTACAGTAAGGCACTCAAGTCTTATCACAAAGGGGCAAACAAAACTGACATTTAGCCTACAATCTTTGCACAACCTACACTTTCATCTGTTATCGTTCTCTTTAGGTAGTACCCAATTTAAACGTGAGATTTTGGAAACTAGATCTAAATTTAGCGAGAACGATTAGGTCGGGTATACAATTATTCTAAGTGGGCAGCGGGTGAGAAAAGACTAAATATACAGCGGGATCGGTCGGGTGCAGAAACAACCCCTGACGGGAGCAGGATAAAGAAATCAGTCCCGTGCAGACCTCTAGTGTATACCTGCCTTTAAGGCAAGTTTATATGCGTCTGTGTTGAGTGCACATGGTAGGTTACGTACAATTCAATATACCCTGATGCGCAACTCTCAAATCAAATGCAATGACACATGCATTTGTAATCTTGGTGATTTTGGTGACTTGGTGGCAAGGACAGTGATGCAAGTGGTTAACAAGTGTCTATTCATCTGGAGCTTCTCCACGGGACTCCTTTTATCTTGTTTGCTTTGTTTAAAGTTGTTGAACTTGCCCACCTCTTTTCTCTTCCTTGAATGAGAGTGGTTTTGATCTACTTCTACCGTAGCATTCCACACATTTCTGGCATAAACCCAAAACAACCTCAACAGTACTCAACACCATGAAGCGTAGAGTCCACTCTGCCTCCTAGCGCTTTAGAAGTGTTATTGCCAGAGCAGCACAAACGAATGCAGATGTATAAATCTTCACTACAATGTGGTGTTACGGCAATGCAGAAGTATAATTGGAAGGCCTAATGTGTTCTTTCTCTTTGCTGTTGCAGTGAAAGACTGTGGACGAACAGGTCGAAACAAAGCCCTCAAGGACAAAGTTTTCTCTCTTTTAAAGACATCAGAACAAGAAGAAAGTGGAAAAACAAGATGGAGTTGTGCAAGCACGAGGGGAAGTGAAACTGAAAGAGTCTGGAATACAAAAGAGAGAAGTGCACATGTTCATAAAACTGTAAAGATATTCCTCCCCTTTTTAATAATTTTTATTTTTGGATGTCAACACAACGGCATCCAATATTGCTGCTAAGAAATGGACCCAAAAGAAAGACGTACCTCAACAGTGTGATCACTGATGTCAAACAGGGACATACAACAGCAGTGCCATATATACAAGAGCCTCCAGAACAGACATAAAGTCGTGAACTGCATCATGTGAGGCTCTTGGAGAAGAGTACCTTGTGAGTTTTATTTGACCATACTTTTATTAGTCTGCTGCAGTCGTGTTCTTTAATTCCCCAGAGATAAAGAGAAATATTTTTTCGTATATTTTAAAAGGTTTTATGTAGTATAGCGTGGTTATCGAGGGGGGGGAAGTAGGATGGTTTAATCCAGATCAGGTTGCCTGAACAATCACGTATCAAGACACTTTTTCAAAACTTTTAATCCGTAAAATGGTTTAGATTTGGTTTTAAAAATGAAGTTAAATGCAGTACTGAGGTGTTGTGTTGGATTTTGAAATGTGCCTTAACTACAGGAGTTATTTTGCCTTACTGCATCTTTTTATTGGGCACGTTGCCTGCTAGTGGATTATGCAGGTTTCTAGGTTTTCCTAAATCACAGCTCTGCACAGTTTAGCTTTAACCCTAATTAAACACACCTGACCAGACTAATTGAGTCCTTCAGGCTTGTTTGAAACCTACAGGCATGTTGCTGCATCTTAATTCGCATACTTGTACTACACCCTAAAAGTATGTACTTTTTTGTGAAGGAAAAATCTATACTTTTGAGTGTGTAACAGAAAAATATGCAAGCTTTGGGACATACTTCTTCCTTAACAGATCGTTGTGTTGCTTGGATATAAACCCTTTCAGTTATTCACATTTCTTTCATATTTAATTACCTTATTGGAGAAGCAGCAGCAGGTTAATCTCCCATTCACGAGTCTTTCCTGCAGAGAAATCTCCTCAAGTCCTTAGATAAGTATGCATTTAGACGTTAATGTCCAAACACATCTTTATATAAGTTCAGTATTGTTGTTGCAGATGAAATGTAACAGAAAACACGATTTAAATATTTTCCAGTTGGCTTGATATTCATTAACAGTAGGGTTGGGTCGATAGACATCATGATGCTGAGCCGGCATCGAGATCCTCTGCCCTCGCCACAGCAAAACTAATAAATCTTAGTTTTAAAATGGCAATTTAGAACGAAAACGATCCAAGTCTACACTGGCATTTTACCTAGCGTTTCTAAACCGATCTCTGTCCAAAAGCACATCACGTGACCACACAGAGATACAAACACTCATGTGCTCTAGAATACGCGCACGTCTGAGCTCCAGGCAGTCAGCGGGTGCTTTGAGCACAACACCCCCAGAGAGCAGTGCACGTTGGATGTCTTATCAAGGATGTACTGATTTGTCTCACTATAGTTGTTTAACGTGATATTTAATTAATCTTGTCTCTATCTAACGACTCTTTGGTCTTTTGAATCTATCAGGTAACGTGTCACAGCTTCAGTACACTGCGTCTATCTATTGCTTTCAGGCTTGTACTTAGTAATTTTAGCGAAAACTTCAGATAATGTTGGTTGGTTGCTGTTGGTTGTGCACCTTTTTTATCAATCAAGTTTGTCGACGCCATTGTAATGACACAATCACTCTGCCTATTAAGTGAAAGTGATTAACGCCATTGTAATGACACAATCACTCTGCCTATTAAGTGAAAGTGATTAACGCCATTGTAATGACACAATCACTCTGCCTATTAAGTGAAAGTGATTAACGCCATTGTAATGACACAATCACTCTGCCTATTAAGTGAAAGTGATTAACGCCATTGTAATGACACAATCACTCTGCCTATTAAGTGAAAGTGATTAACGCCATTGTAATGACACAATCACTCTGCCTATTAAGTGAAAGTGATTAACAGGTGGTAATTTGTGTGTAACTTATCTTTATTTATTTATGATTTGGTTATGGGTAAAACAAGGACCTTGCGGGTCAGGTAATTGAAACTGTTGGCTACAAATAATGAATTAGTTATTAATTAATTTATTACTCATAAAAAATTAATTCCCCACCACCTACGACAACGATGTTATCGTCAATTGCAATGTTTCACTTTAGACATCGAACGATGCCAAATTGGTTGACATCGCCTAACCCTAATTAACAGTCATACAAACATCTTTACCAAAGCATGCCTACGCGCGTCCATTATGTTTGTAGTTTATTTACACTTCACCCACGTTTGTAGTTCTAATCAAATTAGTTCAATACACTCAAATTTACTGGAAATAATATTCCATCTGGGAATCTTTGGCATACTCTTTTCAACATACTACGATTTGGGACATACTAATTCTATTTAGGACAGTATGCAAATTGGGACACAGCAAGTGTGTCGAAGCAGGTATTAATTAACAGTCAAACAAACATCTTTACCGAAGCCTCTCTACTTGACAGTTGGTCTCACACGTCCATTATGTTTGTAGTTTATTTACACTTTTCACCCGCATTTGTAGTTCTAGTCAAATTCATGTCCTACATGCAATGTACTGTGGGGAATATCAGTAGTTTACCGGAAATAGTAAACCACCCGGGAACCTTTGACATACTCAAACATGTTTGACATATTCAGCGTACTACGATTTGTGACATACCAATTCTATTTTCAAATACTATTATGAATGGACAGTATGCGAATTGGGAGTGTGTTGGAACTATACTGTGCAGAGCTGCGGCACTCCAGGAACTGGATTTGACACTTGTGTCCTAAGTGGAAAGCAAATAGTATCTCTCTGACTTTACAAACTTCATAAAAAAATGGACACTCCAAGAGAATGTTTACTTTAGTATTACAAAAAAATAAATAAAGAAAATAAAGAAAAAGAAGACCAAAAGCAAACATTTTTAACAGCAAGTAGAAATATTATACCAAAAGTAAAAGACCAAATTCAGTATTTTGGTTTTTAAGATCTTTTATTATTTAAAACCTTTCTGAAAATGGGTGTTTTAGGGCACAGTAAGACTTTCTACCTAGCAGACAAGCTACTGTAAACTAGCTACTGCACTGTCTTTAGCATTTTTTTATGAGATTAAGTTTACATAGACTGTAGCATAGGAACTTCTCTTAAGGCTTTGGGACTAAAACAAAATAAATCCTTACCAAAACATTTTCCATCATTATTTTTTTTTTTGAATACGTGTATGCTAATCAGCCAGCTTGAATGTTGAGACTTTGGTGATGAAGATGCAATGATATAAACGGTAGCTGAGTAAGAGAACATTGCTGGATCTTTTTCTGTGAGCATTTTATAAACCTAAAAGAAACATTCCTGTAAAGTCCTATTTATTTGTATGTTTGCATGTAATTTATTTCTTTATCTCAACTTCCAAAGTGTCTATATTGCAGGTTTTAATGCGAGACTGTGTATAAATTCTAACAGCTGGTGGCTTGTGTAAATTAGTTTGGGTGAAGGTGAATGAGTTTTTATTTTTTAACTGTACACTCATGATCGGGGATTCCTGTGCAATTGCTGTTTACTCTGAAAATGCTGCCTTCATCTCTGTTGTCTTATCAAACTGAGAACTGTCTATAGTACTCTTCACTCCTACAAGGATATATTCATGTATTACTGCACTCTGCCAGAGGATATTTAGAGCTTTGGAGTGGAAAATATTGCAACATTTCATGCTGTATGCAAAAGAATGAAATAAACAACACTGAAAGAAAATGCTTTGACGTACTGTGGTGAGTTTTACTGACATTTTCTAGTATATTATTCAAGCATGGTGAATGTTTTATGAATTAATCCTGATCTTATTGTGCCAGTGACTATTACTGTTCAACAAAAGCTATGTTTTGCTAAACGACTGGTTGATATTCACGCTCACTTTGTTTGAGAAAATGAATATGAATGGTGACTGAGGCTGTTTTATGGAACAAAATCAATGGCAAAAGTATTAAAATAAAAAGCTTGTCGAATAGCTGAAAAAATAACACATTGAATTAGCAACTGTTTGCATTTTGGTGACTTGAATTGCCAGGGTTTGTAATTTTAGTTTATTTTAGCTGTGAATATTTCGATCCAACACTTCATATTCAACTTCCAGATTTCACTTCCAAAATATTCAGTTCTGTTTAATAAACGCCAAGTATAATATTCAAAAGGCGAATTTTAGTTCATTTTATTTCAGTTCAATAATTCGCTTTGTTACATTCCATGGTGTTTTGAATGTATTATTAGGCTGGCTTGTGTAGATCCGACTTTTGGTTTTTGGGGAAACGTCCCGGGACCGTCAGAAAAATCCCATTAACTTAACATTGGACCAAACTTTTTGACCTCATAACTCTGCATCAGACTGTCACACAGACATCTAACTGAGCTCATTTAACTCAGACTACCTAACTGCCAATAACTGGTGAGCTTTTAACTTTCTAGCCACGCCCTAGCAACCACTTTTGGGACCCTAGAAACTGTCCCATAGACTAATAATAAACTATTACCAACATGCTTTCACAAGCCAGCCTCAAAGTTTGTCTCGACGAACTTTAATAATCTAGTTGTGTTTGGTTTCTCTCTCTCTCCCTCTCCGTTCCTGCAACCTGTTTCTCAGCTAGGTGTGGAGGAGAGGAAGTTGATTGATTGCACCTGCTACTCGTTGCCCGGCAAGCTTAAAAGCCTGCCAGTTGAAAGCCACATTAAAGCTTGCTTCCAGAGTGTGGTCTCTCTCCTGCCTGGTTGTTTGATTGAGAAAGATTATTGGTGATAATTTAACCTGTTGAAGTTGAAATCTGTTGTAAAAGCTTTTGAAGCCACTTGAACTCTGCTTTTGAAAACTAACTTTGTGTTTGGAAGCCGTAGGGAGGTGGGTGCTATTTTATGTCTATTTTATGTCTTTTTCTCTTGTTTATGTTTAGTTAGGGAGTTAGTGTACGTTTCTTTTGTTGATTTCATTTTACTTTGTCAGTTTAGACAGTTTTACTCCCTAACTAGCTAGAGTGTACTTTTGTTTGTTGTTTTGGCCTTTCCCCCTCCTGAAGTCTATTATTGCTTTCCAGTTTTACTATTGCACATTTGTTAATAAATTATTTAACTTGAATTTGGTGTGTTGTCATGAAGGCAGGGGACTGATCCACACTCACCCCAACCAACATTTAAAAAAAAAAAAAAAAAAAACTTTTCACTGTCACTCCCACCCCTAGACATTTAACATCAGGGACGTAACAGCTTCCATAAATTCAGTGGCTCAAGTTTGACATTACATCCGGGAGCTTTTCACCAGCATGTGGAGATGGAACAATTTAAGATTTTTAAACAAGTAAATGGGTGAGGAAAAATCTAATAACGACATTGAAGTTAGCATTTAAAATTAACATCAGTCTTAATTTATAAGTATTTATATTAAAATAAAACCCTTTGTATAATAAAACTGTGTTATTTGGTGCTTTGATCATTTGTATAGCCAGTTTTACTATACATCCGTATAAATGCCATGCATGTTTAAACAAAGTTTTGATTGCAAACCATGGTTGATTAATGACTAGTAAACTAGTTAGTAAATTATTAATAAACTATTGAAACCAACATTTATATGTTTTATTATTCAGGCATATATTAATGGTTACTATATATGTTAATAAATGCTTCATTAACTCAACTTCATGCAGTTTTGTGACCTAATCTAAAGTGAGGACTATTCATGCTTTATAAATCCCTTATAAAGGCTCAGTTAAATTCTAAACAGGAAAAAAATACGTTATTCATTTCTCTTCATTTAAAGATACACAACTTCAAATGAAAAATAAATCTTTGCAACCTGATCTAAAATAGAATCACTGTAGCGTTTAAACATTGCATCTTATTATAATGTTAAATTATTATATTATTGTTGTTGTTTTATCCAGTTGGATGTCATATTTTGACTCTCCTGTTATTTTGCAATGTTTTAACTTTACAGTAATTTTACTTTTTAGAAAGATTGCACAGATTATCGTTCATTTGATACTGAGCCTTTAATTGTCATTTATAAGGGATTTATAAAGCATAAATAGTTTTTATTTATGCTTTATATTATTTATTTTATTTATTTTATTTATGCTTTATATTCTCACTTTATATTAGGTCACAAAACTGCATGAAGTTGAGTCAATAAAGCATTTACTAACATATTAGTTAACTATTAGTATATGCCTGAATAATAAGACATAGATGTTGATTTCAATAGTTTATTAATCATTTACTAACTCATTCTGAATGGTCCTGAAAACCCTTAACTACTCTTAAATACAAACGGTTTGTAAATAATTCGATACTTAATTTAGTAATGAAAAATAAATCATTACAGAGTATGAAAATACAATCATTAAACACATTATATAGCTGCTTATAAGTCAAGAATAGAGCATTTGTAGCTGCAGTTATAAACTGCTTACTAACGCTTATTAATGTAGAGTTAATGCTTAACAGATAATGAATTCACTATTTGCTAATGCTTAATAAATGATTTATAGTGTGTAGTTATTATAAAGTGTTACCGTGGTTTGTTCTGTAGACAGTCGGAAAAAAAGCAGCTTAATGGGGCTAATAATTTTGACCTTAAAATGGTGTTTAAAAAATTAATAACTGCTTTTATTCTAGCCGAAATAAAACAAATAAGACTTTCTTCAGAAGAAAAAAATATTATCAGACATACTGTGAAAATTTCCTTGCCCTATAAACATCATTTGGGAGATATTTAAAAAAGAAAAAAAATTCAAAGGGGGGCAAATATTTCTGACTTTAACTGTATGGGTATTTGTATACTTGAGTATAAATGTACTAAAGAAAACTGCTAAACTAAGTTACCTTTACCATCTGCTGAATAAATATATATCAAATGTATATGTAAACAAAATAAAATGAGTTGTTAGTTTCTGTTTAGAACAGCATTCTCTAGTAATTATTCATCTGATAGATCTACAGTCATAAAATAGATCAGAAACACACAATCACAATAATGACACAAACAATATTCACTTTTTAGAAACTCACTCTGGTAGCATCTCGATCTTCTAAAATGCCAATGAAGTGTCTCAGTATCAAACGTGAGCTAGGTTTCAGTCTCTCAGATTAATTAACCTCTATCTTATTTAATTAACGTTGTTTTAAACTTATTGACATTTTCTGTGTGGCTTGTTTGGCTGAATGATCATTGCTCTCGACATTCATGTTCACTGAATATGAAAACATGCAATGAATATGTAGCATGACTGAGGTTTTTTGTAAAATACCTCAGTTAAACTCTGAAAATATGAAAAACTTCGCTTTAAGATTTAAAGGACTAGCGTTGCACCAGACCCCCGTAAGTGGTTTCGTTTGAAAGTGTAGAATCTATATTTAATGCACATATGCATCACTTTGGTTTTTATTCTACTGTACAAAAGTTATTTACACTTAAATACACAGTATTTTGGATACTCGAGCTGGGTATCGAACATTGGTTCATTTTCATATTTTTCATGTGGTTTATATATGACACATGTACAAGTTATAGCTCAAATGAAAGCTCTTGCCGGTGCTCATACGGCTCTAGCATTCTTTTTACTGAGTTATATTCACATATCAAACAGTTGCAGAATGAATCGCGATGTTTCTATGGCGCAGAAGTGAAAACAATACATTAATGATCAATAAGCAGCCCCAGATAGCACAGACAGCTGTCAGCTCTTACCTTATGCTGTGCGCTTCAGGGCCATTTCTCCTCTGTTTTTGAGGTGATGTGCATAAGTAATCCTTTTATATGTCTGACGTGGTCCAAACAAAGTGAGTTATGTTTGATTAAACAAAAGAATAGTGAAATATGAAAACAATGATTGATCCCTGTGGCTTGTAGAGCACCTCTCATCAGTTGGAATACTATAACTTTTGCATAGATTATAGTAGAGACATTTTTTTTCCCTATGATTAAAGACATGTGCAGGAACCATCAAGATTAATTACAGCACCCTAGATCACACAGAACACTTACAATTTTGAGTTTATAAAAAAAAACAAAAACAAAAAGCGCTTCTATTTTTAGGTGAACATTATAACACAGACAACATATACAGATATTTTAAACATTTACAATAGTGTTAAATGAAATTTTTCATTTACACCTCTGCATGTGGATTTGGGAAGCTTTTAAATTTAGGTAGGCAAAATACAGGCAGAAATTCCAAAATAAACGCAGAGTTTAACTGGTTTACTGAGAAAAGAGAATTCAATGTTGATTTCTGGTTAAAGCAGCATTCGTCAATCATTTATCGGGTAGATCTGCAAATAAGCAAGTGTACAATTAACAAAAAGTTAAAAAATTAATGACTTAAAAGGCTCACTTAATGAACACATTTGGTGGTACCTCTTATAGAAAATTGTTCATGGTTTTATTAAAATAAAAGAGTTCTTACCATGTTTTTGGTGCATTAATTACTATTTGGATATCCACAGTTTTACCATATGAAACTATACATATAAACACCTTGTTAACGTTATTTATCTACAGTATGCCTGTTTTTTCTTACCTCACACTTAAAAGGTGTCTAGACAGACACTTTACTTAAATTTCAGTTTGTTTCATATATGCGTGACTGTCTGACTTCTTTAAGAAACAGTGATGTTTTTGTCTACATTCTTGTTCAGTTGGTGTGAAAACCAAAACAAAAGAGATGTGAACAGTGATTGAAGTTGTTTGTCCCTAACAACGTTTTTCCTGAAATTGAAACCTATAAAAGAATTTCGTTTTTGGTTACAATAACATTCTCTTGAGAGTCATTTATTCATCAGGTAAATCTGCACTGATTAAACAGAGCACAGACACAAAAGTTATCCCTAAACTATAAGCATCACAAAGTGAACGGTCTAGCCCAGGGGTGTCCAAACTCAGTCCTGGAGGGCCGGTATCCTGCATAGTTGAGCTCTCTTCCTGTCTGGAAATGTCTGGTATACCAAGAAAGAGCTTGATTAGCTGGTTCAGGTGCATTTAATTTCGGTTGGCACTAAAGTATGCAGGACATTGGCCCTCCAGGACTGAGTTTTACACCACTGGTCTAGCCCCATGAAAAGACACTGGTATCTCAGACCCACATTTTTGGACTCACAACTTAAACGATGAGACATTCCATGGTGCAAGGAGTATGAATAAACATAATTTCACTATAAATGTAATTTACAAACAAATAAATACAAGTTTGGAAGAACATGATGAAGCAATTGCCATTTAAATTTGTGACGGCAAACTGTTTTAATATTTAAATATACACTCACAGGCCACTTTATTAGGTACACCTTACTAGTACTTGTTGCCTTCAGAACTGTCTTAATCCTTCAAGGCATAGATTCAACAAGGTACTGGAAACATTCCTCAGAGATTTTGGCCCATATTGACATGACAGCGCCACGCAGTTGCTGCAGATTTGTCGGCTGCACATCCATGATGCGAATCTCCCGTTCCTCAACATCCCTAAGGTGCTCTTTTGGATTGAGCTCTGGTGACTGTGGAGGCCATTTGAGTACAGTGAACTCATTGTCATGTTCAAGAAACCAGTCTTAGAGATTATTTGTGCTTCATAAAATGGTGCATTATTCTGCTGGACGTAGCCATCAGAAGATGGGTACACTGTGGTCATAAAGGGATGGACATGGTTATCAACAACACTCAGTTTGACATAATTCTCAATTGGTACTAATGACCCAAAGTGTGTCGAGAAAATATCCCCCAGACTATAATACCACCACCAGCTTGAACCGTTGATGCAAGGCAGGATGGATCCATGCTTTCATGTTGTTGACATCCGAATGTCGCAGCAGAAATTGAGACTCATCAGACCAGGCAAAGTTTTTTCCAATCTCCAATTGTCCAATTTAGGTAAGTCTGTGCGAATTGTAGCCTCAATTTCCTGGTCGTAGCTGACAGGGGTGACACCCGGTGTGGGTTTCTGCTGCCTTAAGGTTCAACGTGTTGTGCGTTCAGAGATGCTCTTCTGCATACCTCGGTTGTAACGAGTGGTTATTTAGTTAGTGGCTGGTGAGTGAGTGTAGTTTTTTTATGTAATTTATAAACACTTAAATATATATTCTTGCTACTAGTACTTTTTTTTTTTTACATATCAGTATCTCTTCGGTTAAGTACCACTTAATTAGCTAACAGGTCTACAAGTGGTAAACATTTAGTAGTTAGACACCAATACTTCTTGATCAGATATTAGTACCTGTTCATTCAATGCATAGTTTACACAAACATTTAAATTTGCTCATTATTTACTCACCCTCAAGGGGTTCTAACACTTCATGAGTTTCTTCATGAGATATATTCGGAATAAAGCTGAAATCCTGACTTCCGTAGTGGGGACAACAAAAAGCCTACTATGGAAGGCAAGGCAAGGCAAGGCAAGTTTATTTATATAGCACATTTCATACACAATGGCAATTCAAAGTGCTTTACATAAACAAGAATAAAAGAAACAAGTAAAATAAAAATAAAAACAAATAATAAAAATGCGTAAAAACAAAACATAAAAACAGGTAAAATGTGATATAAAAGAATGAAGAAGAAGAGAAAAACATGATAGTGCAATCTGTCGGACGCAGCACAGTGCTCATTCAGTAAAGGCACAGCTAAACAGATGTGTTTTCAGTCTTGATTTGAATGTGCCTAATGTTGGGGCACATCTGATCATTTCTGGAAACTGATTCCAACAGCGAGGGGCATAGTGGCTAAAAGCCGATTCACCCTGCTTTGACTGAACTCTTGGAACTTCTAGTTTATATGATCGTAATGATCTGAGTGATCTGTTAGGTTTGTATTCAGTGAGCATATCTGTGATGTATTTAGGTCCTAGGCCATTTAGTGATTTATAGACCAGTAATAATACTTTAAAATCTATTCTGAATGTAACTGGCAGCCAGTGTAAAGACCTGAGGACAGGTGTGATGTGCTCTAATTTTCTGGTTCTGGTTAGAATTCTGGCTGCAGCGTTCTGGATGAGCTGCAACTGTCTGACTGTCTTTTTAGGAAGACCAGTGAGGTATGGAAGACAATCATGTTTCCAGCTTTCTTCAGAGTAGCCTATAGTATTTTGTTCAACAGAAGCACTAAAATCTCAAAGATTTAGGGAAAAAAGCGAGCAAATGATGAAGTAATTTTAATTTTGGGTGAATTATCCCAAATAATATACTTATTAGATACAGTTGTTCTTTAAACTGGTAGTTAATAGTAGATGCTATTGTTAGTATGCTAGACTACTATGTAATAAACATTATAGGTTATTTATTTCTCAGTGAATGATAGGTAGCTATTGTTTCTATTACTAACTTAATACCACAAACTATTTATTTACAAGACACATATTATTTTTAGTTACTCCGTAGACAATTAAATAGATAGCCAATGTTACTCGTAACTTACTTGTTACTTCAGTATAGTTGTTCAGTATAGTTATACATTAGAAATCAGGTATAATATTAAAACAATTAATTTCACACATTTTTATAAAGTAAAATGTTCTTACCTAAATGTTCTAAAATGTGGCTTACCGTGCTATAAGGATATTAACCTGATCTGCCACACCACATGTTGGCGCGACAAATTTACAAAAACATCTCGACGGCGTAGCCGGCAAGAGAAGAAGCGACGACAATGTCGACCAATCCGCTGTTCTGTTACAAATTTCGTCCATATTTTTTTCATCTGTAAGCCAATCAGCGACGCTGTCACTTGGAGAACAGAACTAGAAGATTTCCAAGATGGTGCTGGAAAGTACTATGGTCTGGTAAGAAATAAACAAACGCTTTACGTACGCTTAATGCGTATTTTATACTCTCACGATGTATTGTAAATGCGTAGGTTATTCGCTTTAGAGCGCTTTTGAGCTCTTAGTTGTGAAAATTAAAGAGAATTGAGTTGTCGGTTTCTGGCTAGAATGACATTCTCCTGAGTCATTATTCATCTGTCAGATTACCAATAAAAAACGAACCAGTAACACACAAATACATTAATGACACATTAACAATGATCACTTCTTAGTACACTCAGTCTTGTAGCATCTTATTTAGTCTACTAGAGGCGTCTCAGTCCCTAAGCTGTTGGCCAAGCAACCTTAAAGCTGTCTAGGTAGGCAACCTAATTGAGGTAAAGTTGGTTTTATATTCGCATATTGGTTCAGTGACAACTTGTGACATGCTCAATATGTTGTTTACCATGTTACTTTGAAATATTGTGTCTGAAATCAGATGAAAGTATGACTTGATAGCAACATTAGCACTATTTATTTGACTGAATACTGTACTGTTAATAGTTATTGGCTGCTAATACGATATTCCCTTTTAGAATTTGCTTACTTTTCTGAAATTAAATTGTTTAGGAAAAACCAACCTTACCTGAAAGTCAACCTATCGATTTTTAAGCAACTGTTGCCTAATACTGGGACCCGGTTCGTTTATTCTGGTTCTTATGTAGTGAAAACCACCATGCTGCTTGTGTTTACCCCGTTTATACTAATACCAGGGTTCAACGCTACGGATTTTTTCTACTGGTCCGATCGGGCAAGTGGTTTAGATTTTTACTTGCCCTGCCAAAATTTTAACTGGCCCCACCAAAAAAAAAAAAAAAAGGGAAGTTAATAGTTTTTTTTTAGCCTCATATTTTAAATAATGTGTCAAAAATAAAGTCTGTGAATCTAGAATTTCAATACTTAAAAAAAACTGTAAATAAAAGTGTTATGCAAACAAATAGAGCAGTATGGAAAATGTGGAGGTATTTTATTGCGGTTTGAAATTATTTAACAAAAGGTGGCTGACTTGTCAAACTGACGGCAAACTCGCTCACTTCATTTTTATTTTGTCGTGTTGTTCCCATGTAAATGTCTCCTGCCAAGACGTTAGAAACAGACATTTTCTTTTAGCCTTATAATTTGATATTGCTGCTATGTTGCTGTTTCTACTCTGTACTGGTTGTTACCAGGTTACAAAAAAAAAAAAAAATAGCATGGTCAAATCAATTAGAAAAGAGGAACTGGAAAGTAATATGTTGTTTACGACATTACAGAGAAGGTAGCGTGTAAAGACCTTAAAGCACAAACTTAAAATGCACCAACTGACAAATAGTCACAGACAAGTTAAATGTTAGTGGCAAGGCATCACTGTTCCAATCGGGCCAGTAATGATGCGGTCTACTGTCCCAAGTGTCTCTCACGCTAGCCCTGGGCCACCGGGCTGTCCTTATTGTTGAGCCCTGCTAATACACTTGTTGGTTTTATAATCCCCCATATTTTATTGAGTTGGTTTTATATTCCCCCATTCAGATATAATTTCAGAAAACTGTTATTTGCATATCCTTAACAGGGAAGTCATATTAGCAGCCAATGACTATTAAAACACAACATTGTTCACAGTAAATTAAACAGCGCTAATGTTGTTTTGAAGTCAATCTTGCAAACATTCAGTGTTTGTTTCATAAATATTTGCCTTCATTCTATTATTGTTTTGCAGTGTGGACAACAGTGAGTACATGAGGAATGGAGATTTCCTGCCCACCAGGTTACAGGCGCAGCAGGACGCCGTCAACATTGTCTGCCACTCAAAGACCCGCAGCAACCCAGAGAACAATGTGGGCCTTATCACAATGGCCAAGTAAGTGTCTGTGTTGGTGTTTTTCCTATGTGTATAATCAGTCGGATGCTGTTTCATGTAATAACAGACATTTTGGTTTTGTTCAGTAATTGCGAGGTCCTCACCACTTTAACACCAGACACTGGCCGCATCCTTTCAAAGCTCCATGCGGTTCAGCCTCTGGGAAAAATCTCCTTCTGCACTGGCATACGAGTGGCACATGTAAGTACATTTATAATCATTTATTTTAATAGATAATGTTTTTTTTTTTATTATTTAAACCAACTGTTTTCTAATTGAATCAGTTTTAACACGCAAGTTATTTGTGATGATAAAGGTTATTTTTCAGCAGAACTACTCATGGTGTCAGATGATCCTTTATAAATCTTTTGAATATGTTGATGTGATTTACATTTTCTTGTTGTTGTTTGCACATCTCATTTGCACATGTGGTGTTTGAGAGACGACCTCTGCAAGCTATGTTGCCAAAAGGGAATACTAGCACACATATTGTCAGGGTGTATAACATCTTTAACCCAGGGTCAATATAGGTGGCAACATGACAAGGTGCTCTTGACCCTTCTGCAAATGAGCAGGAGAGGCACAAGAAGAAGCATGGTGGTACAGATAAGAAAACCATCAGCTTGAACAAGGAAGGGGCTAGGCCTGTCACAACTAAGGCAGTAGCAAAGTCAAAAAAGATTTGGTTTACACAGCTCTTCATCCAGATATTTTCTTGTGGTCAGATAAAGACCGTAAAATCATTTTAATTGAGCTGACTGTGCCATGGAGGAGGGTTGTGTAGAGGCTCATGAGGGGAAGGCTACCAAGTACACACCACTAATCCAGGAGTGTAAAAACTAAGGTTGGCATGGCTGTATCCTGTGGAGGTGGGGTGTAGAGGCTTTCCACCAAAGTCAGTATGGCAATTGATGTCAGCTTTAGGCATTGAAGAGAACAGCAAGAAATAGGGGTGTCAAAAATAATTGTTTTTTCGGTGCACTGCGATGCAGACGCGAACAATTCGGTATCGGTTCAGTAATATTACTTACTGACGTCTTTTACCTCATATGTGCTCTGTCGCGAGGGAGGCGATCGCGAGTATTTACAGCGCTTTAACTACCTAAAACTCATAAACTGTGCACAATTTCACTGTGTGTGTTTGCTGGATCAGTCTTTCACTGACATATACAACAATAGCCCCTATTTCACTGAGATCGAGAGAATGAAAGTAGCCTACTCCATTTCTCTCTCTCTCTCTCTCTCTCTCTCTCTCTCTCTCTCTCACACACACACACACACACAGTGTCCCATTTGACCTCGGCTGTTTTACAGCGTTACTTTTGCATCCAGAAACGAGCGCGTGTCTGCAGAGTTTTCTCCACCGTGTCTATCATACATCAGCTGTGAGATCGCCGCTGCCGCCTGCCGCTTATCAGCATCACTCATCTGTGAAGAGCGCAGTGCGCAAGAGCCAATCGCAACCGTTTTTTTTTTTTTTGAGGGTGTGACCAATCAAAGGGGTGTAAGAGAACTACACAAGGATCAGAAATTGAGCTGGATATTTATATTTGTTTATATTATTTGCTAAATGCTCGCTTTGTTTAAAGTTACAGTTTATATATCTGACTGTTTGTATTAAATGACAAAATTGTATTACAAATAGTATATAAATATATTCATACATTTTAATACAAGAAATGCTGCTGTGAAGAAAATATAAAACTGTGTATGGAAAGCACCGTCAATGCACCGTGATGCACCAAAATATCGAATTGAACCGAATCAATGGCATGATAATCCGAACCGAACCGTGAGACTAGTGTAGGTTCACACCTCTAGCAAGAAATATGCTGCTCGCAGGATGGGAGAAGAAACAGAACGAGCTTTATGCTGGTTATGGAGTAAAAGAGAGGAGGGAAGCTGAGTAGATGGGCAGTGGCTTGGCCACCACTGCCGAGCCACCAGCTGGAGAGTGTTGTGGTAAGGATCAAACACTCAGGGAAGGTTGGGAACCACCTGATGACATCTGCTTGTGGCAGAAAGCTATGGTTACATAGTGGCGTAACCAATGGAAGCACCAAAATAGGTGGATGTCACAATGTTGTTATTATTCTTAATGTTTAGAAGAGTTGTGTAAACTCAAAACTCCATTCAAAACGTTGGTGTAAAATAAAACTAACCAAAAAAATAAAGGAAATGTTTTAATTTAGCAAAAATATATTCAATTGATTTTGGTTACTATTTTATTTTTTCTTTGACAAATGAAAAGGTTGTTCTGTTCTATATTATTCATTAGTCAAAACTCTGGAAAAACATAATTTTTTTTTAATGAAGAAATTAGAACGTTTATGTACAAATATGTGCAATATAGACCATGAAAAATTGTATTTAAAAAACAATTCATATTTACAGAATAATTGTTTTGTTGTAATTACAGGAAGCACAAAAACAAGTTACAGTGCTCAGCATATATGAGTACACCCCATTTTGAAAATGAATATTTTTATCCATTTGTCAATATAGATTATGTATTTTGGCGGATTTAAACAACAGATTTACTAAACAGATATGATTTATTAAAATAATATTTTAGTCACCAAACATATTTAGAAATTGAAAGATAATACAATTAAATTCAAGCAAAATATATAAAAAAAATTTCAACCTAAAAAATTTCCACTAAACTTTTACATTTTTCAACCTTTCTCTTTTTTAAAATTTGTATTTAATATTTCTCTATAACATATAAATTTGGTTGTACTAGTTTTTGGACCATTATTGTAAGTTATTTTGTTAGATAAGCTATAGATTTGGCTAATCTAATGTATATGCACAAATATGATATTGTATAGCTTCCTATTAAAATATATTAATTTAAAAGAGAGATTTTTGATGGGTGTACTAATATATGCTGAGCACTGTATGTGTTGTATTTGTTATGAGCATAAAAGCAGGTACCAATTAATAATTGAAAATGGGTAATTGACCACCAAATCAGGATATTGTTACTAACAGATCATTTGACACTGAAGACTGGGGGAATTGCAGATGAAATTCAGCCTTCGGATTTTAGTACAAAAAAAAGTTGTTGTTTTTTAATACACTGACGTTTCCAATTTTGCATGCCTGCATCTAGCTGGCACTGAAGCATAGACAAGGCAAGAACCACAAGATGAGGATTGTCGCTTTTGTGGGCAGCCCAGTAGAGGACAATGAAAAAGATGTATGTTGTTTTATTATATTATTATTATTATTCAGAAATGGCACTTTTCAGCATTCTGTGTAGATCAAACTGGTAAACTAATTTCACAAACTCTCTTCCAGCTGGTGAAGATGGCAAAGAGGTTGAAAAAAGAAAAGGTCAATGTGGATATAATCAATTTCGGAGAAGAGGTGATTGGCATTGCTGACATTTCTTATCTTTTAAGCAATTATATATATATATATATATTGTGTGTGTTTGTGTGTGTGTGCGTGTATATATATATATATATATATATATATATATATATATATATATATATATATATATATATATATATGTATATATATATATGTATGTATATATATATATGTATGTATGTAGTGTATACAAACACACACTACTCGTTTTCAATTCTTTTGTTTGATTAATCTGTTCAGGAGATGAACACAGAGAAACTGACTGCATTTGTCAACACTCTCAATGGAAAAGAGGGCACAGGTTCTCATCTGGTCACTGTGCCTCCTGGGCCGAGTCTTGCTGATGCCCTGCTGTCTTCTCCTATCCTGGCTGGTGAAGGTGGCACCATGATTGGTCTGGGTGCAAGTGACTTTGAGTTTGGGGTGGACCCCAGTGCAGACCCAGAGCTGGCCCTGGTAAGATACAATTTAACATAATATGATATAATAATATCTTTATATAAGAGTATAAATTAGACCAAAATTATTTGTAGATTTTATTTCCTTTGATAATTAAATAATATTTAGCTTTATTGGTATTTATATATTATAACTCTAAAACTACCAGTAGGTGGCGGCAAGGCTTTTCCTCAGCACTTGGTCCTATTTTTCAACTTAGTTTGGAACAGTTTTATTTGATTGAAACAAAAAACAAACACTGTGCCTAAAATGTAACTTAATATTAACTTCTTGTTTGTTTCATCTAATTTCTGATCATGCTTATGCAATGATAATGAAACCAGCACTCTTAATTTTAAATGTAAAGTATGTAATAATGTCTTCATCACTTTATAGGGGATTTTGTCTGCTATCTAGCAAACTATATTAAGCTGTGAATGCTTTTGGACTGGGGTGATATTGTATAATGTCAGCTTGTACATCAATAAAACAACAATCATAATTTTATCAGTAAACATCTCTAATGAAACCATTTATGTTTATTTTTTCTTGTGTGAGCACTAAAGCTCTGTGATTCTTTTAACATGGTTCTTGTCTGTGCAATGCTTCCATTATTACATGATTTCACAAGAAGGATTCAAATGCTTAAATTTACTAGCAACAAATTAAAAATATTGTATAATGCAGTTTCAAATTCCATTAACATCCAAATTGGATATTTGAATTTAAGTTTCTCTCCATCTACAGGCTCTGCGTGTGTCTATGGAGGAACAAAGGCAAAGGCAGGAAGAGGAGGCTCGCAGAGCGGCCGTCCAATCAGCAGCTGAGGCTGGCATTCCCACTACAGCCAGTGATGGTAAGGATGTGTGTGGATGTTTAAAATAGTGAACATTGGAGTTCATGGAAACTTTAGGCTAGTATAGGTGAGATTGCAGGTCTCAGGATCTACCAAAATATCAGTGTTTGGTTATGCTGATTAGCCTGACCCTTTTGGGAAATCCTGCAACTACATCATTTGGTACCAAAAAGTATCCATTTACAGCCTTTTTTAAATATATGATTTGAATTTCCATCATAAATAAAGTAAATAGTTGGCTAGATTTTAAAGCTTAAAAGGAATTTATTAAATGGATTGTCAGTATTAAGCTTGATAGTTGAATCCATTGATTTTCAGCAGCATTTTCAAGGACAGCACATGCACTTAATACACTTCATTGAACATGTACACAGACATCACCTATATACTATATAACTGCAGGTTAACTGTATTTATATATAATTAACTGTTAAAAGCTATTAGTTACTAGTTCAAGTTATTAGTAACTAATAAAAGTTATGAAAACCACTGTATTTTAATGGAAAACAAGTTGAAAGGATACAGGAATATAAGTATCTTGGTACAATATTTGATACCACATCAAAGTTCCAGCAGAACTCAAACATATACTGAGAATTTTTATACTATTATATCCAGAGTATATTAAGCTTTTCCTTTTTATGCTTGTTCTCCTCACTTTCCGTTAGAGACAAAAATCGCCTACAAAACTTAGTCAAGACTTGCTCCAAGATTATTGTTTTACCTCTGCGGAGTCTAGCAGAGTTACATGAACAGCAAATATTAAGGAATTAAGGCTCTTTTGCCATTGTAAGGTTTAGAAGCATCAAATGCTCTTCTAACAGATATAAACTTGCCATTGTTTCTGAGGCAATAAGACTTTACACTCTTTAATTTTTAATATATGGGTGCTATGTTTTTAGTACTATTTATGAAGTTATTATGAAGCATGCTAGATTTGTGTTTTTAATACTATTTGTAAGTGATTAGTCTTTTTATGTGTTTTTTGTATCGTGAAATGCTACTCTCCTAATATAATGGCTCCTAGTGGGATTAATAAAGTTTTTAAACCTAAACTACAGTAACTAATAACCTTAAAGGGCCATGAAACCCCCTCGTTTCAGCAGGGTGTTTTCACACCTCTACTTTGGAAAAAGTCAGAAAAGTGGGCGTGTCCAGCTCTGTTCAGGGGGGAGTGTCGGAGGAACTAAAGTGGGATGGTGTGGGAGTGTCTATTTGGGCACGCGCGAGTTTCAGAGTCAAAATACACACACACATACATACACACACACACACACACACACACACACACATACAGGAGAAAGTGATGGTGTTTAACCTACATGGACATCTGTAGTGGAATTATTTGCCAAATTATTAAATGGTGGACTTTAACTGCAGTTTGGCTCTTTCATTCAGGGAATTCATTCATACCCCTCGCGACACACGAGATATTTGATTCGAGGAACTGCTCTAAGCGTGTATTTTTCATGCAATGATTTATACCGCACGGCGAATGAGAGAAAAAAACCCTCCGCATTTCCCAAAAACTTAGATGCACACTACAGGTAGTGTCAGAAAGCCGCGCGTGTTATTCCGGTCACTAAATGCGGTAAAAACCCTACACGAGGTTAAAGTTTGGTTGTGGTGCTAACGTGTTTACACTCTGTGCAATAGTTTGTTAGATACGAACAAACTGAATAAACAAAGAGCACTGGTCGCTCACTTACCAAATCTGTAATCACCAGCAACTAGAGCCGCGTCTTTATGAAGAGAATACTACAAACGAATCCAGCTCTCAGGTAAACAATAATCCTTCTTAGACGCGTAAGTTATTGTTGTCGAGCGTCGCGTACACTGTTAATCCACACGTGACTCCAGCTGCGCTCTCACAGAGAGAAAATGAAAACGAAACTTAACTGCAGCAAACTATAAAAGCAACACTTCACGCTTGTTTTGCCAATACAACGTGGCGTCTCTGTCCTGAAAACACGGTGATAGTAATGAATATTAATGAAGTTGCACAATAGAGCGCGCTGATTGGTTTGAACCAAGCCTTCCTCATGCATTAATGCATCACACTGTAAGACGTAATAAGACACACTCTGACACAGACGTCCAGTCTGCACGCTGGAATACACGCTATTATGTCATGACCGTGACGCAGCTTCAAAAATTCGTTTCAAACCGGAAGTACGAATTTGCTTGAAATAACGCAAAAACAACCAATTTACACTTTTTAGTGAAATATAGGTGTCTTAATAGTGTTTTTAGCAGTGTGGGACACATATACGACTGTCAACAGCTCAAAAAATGTGTTTTGGTGTTTCGTGACCCTTTAACTTTTTTGCAATAATGTGCACCTTTTTAAAAGCTGCTTTAAAACCATAATTATTGTGAAAGCACTATGTTCTTGTTTATATAAAGCACTTTGAATTGCCACTGTGTATGAAATGTGCAATACAAATAAACTTGAGTTGAATTTTATTTTTGGCTTCAGAATCAGAGGAAGCTCTTTTGAAGATGTCTGCATCTCAGCCTGAGAGTGGTGTAGCTGCACTTCCAGACTTCAGCAGCATGACGGAGGAGGAGCAGATTGCGTATGCCATGCAGATGTCCCTGGCAGGGGGAGGTTCGTCCATACAACTTGTTCAATGTAGAGCTAACATGCATGGGTTGTAAAGTTGACCCATTATCTCTTTTATGTCAGAATTTGGAGAATCAATGGATACGGGAGCTCCCATCGACACTGCAGAATCTAAGGTAATTAATCTATTGTCTGTTTGCCTTTAACAATCTTAGTGTACTAAATGAAATACAATTATCAAAATATTTTTTTCTCTTATAAATGTTTTGCACTTGACACAACATTATTTGTTCCCTTAATGCTGAATTTTCCCCCTCACATATTTCAACTACAGGAAGAGGATGATTATGATGTGATGCAGGACCCAGAATTCCTGCAAAGTGTCCTGGAGAATCTACCTGGTGTTGACCCCAACAATGAGGCCATCCGCAATGCAATGGGATCTCTGGCCTCTCAGAGTGGTAACAAACCAGAGGGGAAAAAAGATGATGAGAAGAAGAAATAACTGTTTCTGTTTGTGACCGACGCACAAGATATTTGACATGAAATGAGTCAAGAAGCGGCCAGCAGAAGTCCATTAAGATGCGTATGGATTTGCTAAGATATTAAATAGCAGATTACTGCAATGTTGTGTGGTACCTCACAAATTCACACATGGCTTGCTTGCTTCCTCTTTTGCTCTGTTCACAATTGATTAAATATTTGATAAAACCCTGCAAAATTTGATCTTATTAGTCTTTTGCTTTTTTCCTGTGCCGTTAAACCATGACATCAGATCAAAATACATGTATTACCTTGGACTGCAGGTTGAATGAGGCAATAATGAAAATACACATGAAAAATTTGCTAGTATATTTTATTTAAAAAAATGATTTGAATGAAAAGTATATAATTTTTTAAAAGCAGACAGTTTTTTTTTTCTAGAAATATTCAACTGATCTTAAGATCTACATATTTGTACAATATACTACAGTATGTTTAGCCACATCCACACATTCATATATGACGTCTCCGATATTTAACCATCTCTTCTTACAGAATTTAGTTTTGGAGCTTGTTAATACAATAAATCAATTCTACAGGGGGAGAACTATCAGGATGTGTTGTAAAGCAGGTTTGTGTATAGCTATTAAAGATATTGTACAGAACCACACCTATCACTGAAGGCACAAGAGGAGATATCAAGATGATAAATGAGCAGTACATACATAATTAAAGATAAGGCATAGTTACAATCCCAGTAGTACAGAGTCTCTCAACTCTTTAAACCCAATGAACGTAAGGGTTGAAAGAGAATATAATGAAGAGTCACCTTTTTTCAATGTGTCAGTTGACCATTTTGCCAATAATGGCTTCAAACACCCCAAAATAGTTCTGTGGCAAAACATTATGGATTATCAGTGTATATATGTATCGCCCAATGCATGAAGTATGTAATGTTCATAAAGGCTTAAGACGCTGGTTAGTTTTTCAGTACAGTCCGCGCATTCAAAACTCTCCACTGACTCTTGCTGAACAAGTGTTTGAAACTCCATATCAACATTTCTTTTCAAAAATGTAGATCTTGTCTGATACTTGCGGCCGGTATTATCTTGATCATCTGCCGTCTCCTTTATGCCTTCATTTAAACTTGCATTGGTCGCTTCCTGGTCTGGTGTGGCCTGAGGTAGAGGTGTGCTATCAGACTGAAAAGTGATTTCATTTTTTGGAAGTTCAGGACAGGAATTCAGCTTGGTTGTTTTCTCCTGATCTCGTGTGGCCTGAGGTAGAGGTGTGCTGTCAGAGTGAGAAGTGATTGCATTGTTTGGAGGTTCAGTATTCTGAGCATCCAATGCCTCTATGTTTTTATCAGGGTCCAAATTAATGACCGGAGGCTGTACTTTACGACTAGGGGGCACGTAGAGCTTGTCTGGGTGGGAATAAAGATAGAGGGTGTCATCATCGGGGACGCTTTCAAGATTGAGGTCTGATACATGATTCTTTCGAGTGGAGGGTGTAGTAGGTGATTTTGGGGTCGGTACTACTGCTGGACGGACTACAGTCTTTGCATCTCTGGAATGGCAAATCTGATGAGCATAAAGCAAATCTCCTGTTGAGAAACTAGCTTTGCACTTCTTGCATTTGTGAGGAAAACTGAGTGGCTTCAATGGAATATCAGGGAGGGCAGGTCCAGGGCCTGTTGTGTGTGTCTTCAAATGTTCCTTTAGGACTCTTGAATTAGTGAATGGGAGATTGCAAGAAAGACAAATGTGAGAGGTAGAACCATTGTGCAAGAGACTGTGCTTGATTAAATTACTCAAATTACTGAAAGTCTTAGAACAGACATCGCATTTGAGACTTGTACGAAGGTTATGAGACACACATTGGTGAGCATGTAAGCTTGCCTCCTCAGTGAAGGTTTTAGGACAGAGTGTACAAACATACGGGCTGTGCCCTGCATGAGCAATCATATGCTCCTTAAATGAACTAAAGAAGCGGAACTGCAGATTGCACTGACTACAGGAGAAACCGCGGCTTTTTAGGCGATGACGTCGCTGATGTAACCACAGTTTACTCCAGCTTTCAAAGAACTGTCCACAATGTGTGCAAGTATATCTGAAACCAGCAGCATGAGTTTGTAGATGAACACTTAAAGACTTGTATTGCTTGAATCGCTGTCCACAACGTGAACATTTATAATTCCAAAGACTTGGAGAGCTACTTGTGGAAGCAGAGATAGCTTCACTAGGAGCTGGTAATTGGTTCCTTGGAAGAGTGATGGGTGACTGGATAGTAATAGTTTCAGGAAGTTTTTTAAGAACTTTGTTATTTCTTTGTACAGGTTCCGCGAGCTGTTCTGAGCTAGTCTGCTTTTGAGAATTCTGCCGAGTTCCTGTACTTGGTAAACTTTGAGGTGACCGTGAAACTCCTTCCGTGATTTCTGAGAGTGATGTACCACAAATCTTATCCTCTCCACTTGACTGGCAACAAACCTCACAATGAACATTCATCTCTGAATCCGTCTCATAACACTGTCCACAAGAGAAGCAAATGTATGGGGGGGAGCTGGTGTGTGTTTGTAGATGAAGAGTGTATTGGCACCATTTCCTGAAAAGCTGTTTGCATATTTGGCACTTGAAGAACACTGGTGTGTTCACTTGACCATCAACTCCTTGACTTACAATAAAACCCTCGATGTTACTGTTTGCCTCAACATTCTTCCTTGCAATGCAGGTTTTGGATGCTTGGTGCATTCTAAGTGCAGACAGGTCACTGAATGCATGACTACAGTGAAAACAGGAGAAGGGGGTCTCACCGGCATGGTTTTGAGAATGCTTTTTCAGGGCTCTAAGTTGATTAAAGCCTTTCCCACAAATCGAGCAAGCATATGGTTTGACAGGCCAATGTGTTTTTTCATGAGCTGTGAGGCTTGATGGATTCCAAAAGTTCTTTCCACAGTCTTTACAAGACAAGGGCTTTTCCATTTCATGTGTCTGCATGTGAATCTGCAACTTGTCCTGGTTTACAAAGTTTTTCTTGCAAATAAGGCATCTGTAGTTGTTTGCAGCCTCTGAAGACTCATTTGATAAAGCATTTCTCTTGCTCCTGAGGTCCTTCTGTGGTTCACTGTTTGCTTTTGATTCTTTAAGGTGGACTTTAAAATGGCATAGCAAATCTTCTTTCTGCATGAACCTATGATTACAGCAAGGACAAGGAAAAGAGGTATCTTGGGTATGTGCAATATGGTGTGACTTCAGTTTTGACAGTTGAGCAAAGGTTTTTCCGCAGATCTTGCATTTGTACGGTTTGTCACCTGTATGAATGCGCCGATGAATGGTGTATGCTGTAATATGTCGAAAGGAAATGCCACAGTATTTGCATGTAAGAGGTTTCTTTACAATTTCTGTTGGCTTGGATTTTAGTCTTTGATCAAGAGATGGTGCTTTAATTCTGTCTCTTTTCCGACCACGATTTCTTCTTTTCACGACTTTAGTTGCTTTATTCTCAATCTTTATATTTGCCAGCATACCATCTTGTACAGTAGTTTTCTCACAGAGTTTCAGATTCTCTGCTACTCCAGGCATGGGCAATGATGTTTTCCCTTCCCTGTTGAAAACTTCTGTGGCATTTTGAGAAAGGGAAGGCTTGTCTGCTTTTTGTGAATCTTTGAGTGACATTTCATATAATCTGCTAGATACTCTCAAGTTTCTTATTGGCTTTTCAATGTTCTTCTCTTTTTTACGCTTAGGAGAAGGACTATCTTGTGACAAAGGATCAGTAGTACTCCGACTGGAATCTGATGGATCATTTCCCAATTGTTTGGTAACCCTTACAACACTGTTTTCCACTTCCACAACCTTTCCCATTTTAAGAAATTCAACATCTTTCTGCATCACTGAACTTTCTGCTACGTTGACAGTTTTTTCTGTGCTGTCCTGACTTGAAGAAAATTCTGAAATCTCTACAGACGAAGAAGGGTTGTCCTCTAAATGTGCTACAAATACCATGTTTTTATTGTTTTTTTTGGGAGGTCTTCCTCGTTTTCGTGGCCTTTTTTCAGTGTTGTGGTCTTCACAATCAGTAGTTTGCATGGGATTAGAAAGAGTCTCTCCAAGTCTAGCTTGACGCTCAGTGATGTCTGAAATGTCTGTATTCTGATTTAAAGTAGGTCTTCCTCGTTTTCTTGGCTTTTGTTCAACTTTGCTTTGGTCTTCACAATCAGTTATATCCATGGGACTCGTAGGAGTCTCTCCAAGTCTTGTATTACACTTATTAATATCTGAAAACTCTGTGATCTTAACTGAGGAGGAGTTTCCATGTTTTTGTTCAACATCGTCTTGGTCTTTACCATCAGTAGTTTGCATGGTCCTAAAAAGAGTTTCTCCAGGTCTTGTATGACTCTCAGTGATGTCTGCTATTCTGTCATCATCAGACATTTCCTCTTCTTTAACTTGAGTTAACAGGACTACCAACATCTTTTTCTTCTGACCAACTTTTTGACTCTTTGTCTTAGGAGTTTTTCCAGCATGGAGGACTGTAATTCGAGTCTCTTCCTCAACTGTATTATTTTGAACAACCACAGCGCCATCCTCTACAGGTTGCTGTGATCCAACAGTATTTTTTATATTCTCAGAGTCTACCTCCCTTATGATAGATGCCACATCTGAATGTTTGTCCTCACTTTTGGCTGCCTCCAAGGCAATACTTTGTTCAATTTCTTCTTTATTGAACAGTTGTTTTCCTCTGGTTTTCTTTGCCTTCTTCGGTGAGCTCTGAGGACTTGGTTCATTGATAATGAAAACCTGATTTTCCTCATTACTTTCAGCTGTTTCATGTACAATGTCTGTTTTTATGCAGGAACTTTGTGTTAGATCTTTACCCAAAGACATCGGTGGATGTTCAGTATGTTCCTTAAGTGAAACATTTCTGAGTGATGTTCTCTTTTTAATGCACTTGCTTGTCTTGTCTTCTGACCTTGAGTTTGTCATATTAATTGACTCTGAATTTTCTTGCTGCATTGTATCTGGTTTTCGAAGATTTCTGGTTGTTTGAGTAACATGAGGTTTGTGTTTAGTGGCCTTTGTATCCCCTCTTTTTGTTATCCCCTTTGTCTTATTTTGGTCGAGATCATCCGAATTATCAATCTCTGTGGCTGCCATGGAATCAAATGGAGGGATTTCTTGTATTGTTTGGTCATCTTTAGGTGTCTGTTGGCTGACACCTGAATATTCAGATACTTTAGCAGGCACAGAATCAGCTGTAGAAATGTGTTCAGTAGGTTCACAGTTGTCACTGATTGTGTCAAGTGTTTTTCTTGTTCTAAACCTTCTTTTATTTGGTTGTGCAGTGCTGGCATCAGGTTCTGTCGACTGATTCAAAATACTTACTTGAGGGTTTTGGTCTGCTACAGGTAAATTTATGGCTTCATGATTAGTATGTGGCATTTTCTTTTTTGGTGACTTCCTCTGTGTCCTAAGAACAGCAGAAGACTCTGCTTCAGTTTCTGCAGTTAAAACAGGATCTGCTTGTTTTGGAGTGGCTGTAGAAAGCTCCATGTCCAAAAGAGTAGTTTCATTGTCATCTTTTTTAGTACCTTTTTTTACAGATCTTTTTCCTGTGACAGTCTTCATATCGGACGTGAGTAGGTTTTCTTTAGAATTTGAGGGTAAGGCAGTATCCTCTTGTGGGAACACATTGGGTATTATTGTTGGCTTTATATCTACTTTTTTCCTTTGCCTTAAAGTCATAAGGTTGTTATGAATGTCTGAAGATTCAGACTCTAAGATTGAAACAGGATCTATTTTAATTGTTGAGTCTAGTGAAGACTCTGTATTCAGTAGACTAGCTTCATGCTTATCCTTTTTGTCTTTAGAGACCTTGTTAGTAGGGCTAACCTTCTGATGTATTTGAAAGTCCACTAAATCTGTGCCATGTTCTGAAAATGTACTGAATTCTAAACTAGAGATGGGCTCTTGGGTTAAAGTTGGATTACTACCTTCTTTCACCAAGGTGTTTTTGCTGACCTTAGAATGTGATGTATAGTACTCTTCTGGTGACAAGACAGTGCCTTGTGTATCAGAGCTTTTTACCATTAAATGCTTCCTTCTTTTCTTCAGTTTCCTTTTAGAACCAGCTTTCCTGTTGACCCTAGCATTTGATTGCACTTTTTCCTGAGTGGCGTCAGAGCAGCTATGGCCTTGTTTTTGTGAGGTCTCTGTTGGATCTGTCACTAGCTCAAGTTGTGATACTTCCAGTTGTGAATGACAAGAATTTCTTTTAGATGAAGGTGAGTTTGCATCATCTGTATTGTCCCCCTCTTTTAATGGTGGACTATCTTGATCAGGCAATGAATTGTTTGGATTAGCTCCTTCGCATCCAGTTGCGCCTAGTTTCACAGGGGTGTCTAATATATCGGTTTCATACACAGGACAGTCCTCTTTTTTACTATGCATTGGTTCAAATAATTGTTCAAGCTCAGTTCTTTTTCTTTTTCGTTTCTTATGGATTTGCAAAGTTTTCTGCATGTTATTTTGAGGGGAGCAGTCTGTCCTTGATGTGGGAGAAGATGGAGCTGCCTGAATACTCTCAGTTGGTGGAGGAATACTGCTTTCTGAAGTGACACTGCGAGGATTCTTTTCACTTTTCTCAGAATTTTGCTCCTTTTGTTCACAAGGCAGAAGAATTGCATTTGGACTTTCTTGGGTTTGTTTCTCCTGGACATGAATTTCACATTCATCTCCATCTTTTTTCAGAGTTGAGGTCAGCATCAGTGCTTCATCTGTGTTTGAATTGTTCTCTTGAAGACAAAGCTCATTTAATGATCTCTTTTCCCATTGCTCCACTCGAGAGTCCTTACATTTAATATCCGTGTGATTTTTGTCAGATACAACAGGTTGATCTGGAACTGTCTCAGATTCTGAGGGAGAGTTATGAATTTCAATAGCAATTTTTGTCTCCACCTTTAGGTCGGGTTCAACATTATTTGTTTTAATTGATATCTTTTCAGCGGTTTCAAAATTTTCAGGCTTAGATGGAGTGCTTTCAGAGGTCTCGTGTTCCGAGTTCCCACATTTTACCATAGCTGCATTTAGACTGCTCACTGAGGCTATAACAGGTACATGATCATGAATTGTTTCAAGTTTACTTTCAAGGTATTGATCTTTGGGCAGACATGTTGTAGTTTGATTTATTACTGTACTTTTAGAGACCTCTAGATTTCTAATGTTTGCTTTCTCGTCCTGCACATCATGCTCTGAAGAATGATCATGCGATTCAACTGAAGTTTTTCCATCTGTGACCTTTTGAAGATCAAGATGATGTAGCCCATATACAGAAGCAGGTCTGTGAACATTTTCATTGTTTACTTTTGAATGGTTGAAGGAAGTGTTTGTGTCTTCAATTTTTGTAGGACTGACATCTTTACAAGGATTCTCACATTCTTCTGTTGCTCCAGGGAGGGTGGGTTCAAAAGAGTGTGTGACCAAAGGAATTGTTTCGCTTTTTAAAAAACTATCCGATGAAGAAAAAGGAGAGTACAAACTCTCGTTAATTCCTGGTAATAAGCCTAACTCATGTTCTCCGATTCCAGTCATTTCAAGTTCTTCTTTTCCAAAAGATAATACAGCATCCAAAGAGATTGGCTTCTCATTATTCCCCTACAAATAAATTAAACATATGACATTATTTTAATTATTCATTCATATAAAATCGGCAGTCAACATATTTTTTATATCAGAACCTACCATTTCCAAAACTTCTTTCTTTGGACTACTGTCATCTGATACCATTGGAAAAAAAGAATCAAGTTCTCCTTTTCCTCCTTGCCCCTCGATTAATTGGGATTCTTCCATCTGGTAGTTGTCATTAATTGCAACTTTTGCCTCAGTATCAGGTCCTTCATATATAGGATTCAAGTCCATCATGGGCGCACATACACCCATTGATAAAGTTTGTTCCATTTCCACTGCATCACTCATCTCTAGAGCGTCTTGGATTAGAGATGTCCAGTTACAGTTTCCTTGGTCCAATTCTTGATCCTGTAAAAAAGAAATATTATTGGGCTACAAAGGAGAAAATGTGTAAATGTAATATTTGATTTAGAGTTTGTGCTGCTTAACTCGCATACCTTTTCTTGTGGCACATATTGGACACATCTTAGAGGAAGCAAATCTGGGACACTGTCCGTTTTCTCCTCTGCTATATTATCATCCATCACAGTTTCAGGTTTCATGAGACAATGGTTATCCAGAGAATATGGATATTCAACAGACGTTGTAGTTGTTGTTATTGATTGGGAATTTTCGTGGTAATCTGGTAACAAAGCCTTGATTGCACCACTCATATAAGATGACAGGGGTTCTCCAGAAGCAGAGTCTGCTCCTATTAAATCATGACTCTACAATAAAATAAAACAAATGTTTTAGTTTATAAACATTGAAGTGAAAGCACCCTGATGTTGCCATTCAGTTTTACAATTGAAACCTTTATTTGGCAACATTTGGAGCCAGGTTCTTTGAGTGTACTTCTGATTTTTCTCTATAGTTCCCCTCACTTTATCATAATGTATAAAATTATAATGACTGAAACCTACCTCCTGATGTTCCCCTGCTGCATCATAGGGAACGCTGCAGTGATGGCTTTTGTGTTCGTTCCACGGTGGTGACTCGCCATCCATGATACCCAAAATGGCTGATCTCAATTAAAATAATTTCATAAAATGCCTGTTAGGGGCTAAACAAATATTAGATTTAAGTTAAGAAATCATATTTATAGAGACAGTTCATCACACAATAAAAATTTGAAATTGTTTATGGAAGCCATTGCTTTTCATGCATTTTGTCCCCTTACAGATGTTTTTGTGAGTTCAGCCTAACATAGAAATGCATACAAACTTTGAGACTAGCAAATAGTGTGTAAATGATGACATTCCTTTAAAGACAGCTAGCTAAAAGCAACTCACTAATTAATGTCTGATCTCATTTATTCACACAACAAAAACTAGTATTTCAACAAAAGGTGGCACGGTGGCTCAGTGGTTGGCACTGTCACCTCATAGCAAGAAAGGTCACTGGTTCGAGTCCCGGCTGACTCTAAGCATAAAGGGACTTCATAAAGGGACTTTCTTTTTGGCTTAGTCCCCATAGTACCCAAACACTGGGAAACATACACTCTTGCATTCACACACATACACTACGGCCAATTTAGCTTATTCAGTTTACTTATATCACATGTCTTTGGACTGTGGAGGAAACCCACACGAACACGGGGAGAACATGCAAACTCCACACAGAAATGCCAACTGACCCAGCCAGGGCTTGAACCAGCAACCTTCTTGCTGTGAGGTAATTGTGCTACCCACTGCACCACCATGATGCCCCCAAACAAAAATTACTGAATGAATTTTAACAAAATTAAAAGTCATATACAGACAACAAACGAAGCAAAGCATGATATAAATAGCATTAAACAAACGTAACGGACATTGCAGATGGCATTTTATTTTGCATTTTCATTCCATTTCAGTCAATTATTATTGTTTTCTGCTGCATTTACAAATTTAATGTTTTGTCTTTTTTATAGGCAACAGTGTTGATTATACTGAAGTCAAAATCTTAGCATTTTTAAACCAAAAATGATGGTATGCTTCTTTATATGTCAAAAAACAGAACACCTTTTTGACCATCTAGACCAGGGGTGCCCAAACTCGGTCCTGGAGGGCAGGTGTCCAGCAAAGTTTAGTTCCAACCCCAATCAGACACGCCTGCGCTAGCTAATCAAGCTCTTACTAGGCTTTCTAGAAACATCCTTGCAGGTGTGTTGAGGCAAGTTGGAGATCAAATCTGCAGAATATTGGCCCTCCAGGACTGAGTTTGGACACCCCTGATCTAGCCTGATGAATAAAATTGTAACTCTGGACCACAATTCCAGTAAATAGTGTCAATTTTGGGATATTTAATTTTGTGGTTTGTTAAGATAGGATGATATTTGGGTGAAATGTAACTATTTGAAATGAATTTCTGGAAACATCAAAATATAAAGAAAATCGTGTTTACAATTGTCCAAATTGAGTTCTTACCAGCGCAAATTACTCATAATAAATAATGTTTGATATATTTTATACTGTAGGAAATTTACTGACTGTCTTCACTGAGGTAAAGTTGGTTTAATATTCGCACATTCAGACTTTCTCCTTAATTTCAGAAAAGTGTAATTTACAAATTCTAAACTGGGAAATTATATTGGCAGCCATTGACTATTGAAATAAAACAGTTCAAAGTCAATTAAATAGTGCTAATAAAATTAAATAGTGCTAATAATGTTTTGAAGTCATACTTAAATGTGTTTTCAGACCGAATATATAAATTATTGTGGTAAACAATATTGGAACTGTTAAAATGATTGCATGTGCAAATATAAAACCAACTTTACCCAACTTTATGCTTTATATTCTAATGATTTTTAATTTGAGTCATTACAATAAATTTTAGGCAATTTTTTTACAAATGAACATTAGGTTTTGTAGTCCACAGCCACAATAGTTACGGTCCATTTACTTAATTATAAAATAAAATCCTTGCTAATCTCAAAGTGGCATTACAGTAAGGCTTTGCTTCGTGCATTTTAATTTCGATCCATTTAAAGTTCAACTGTTCTTGATCTACTTTACAAGGTTTTCTCTCTCACTGATACACCAAACATAACATTGCAATAATTATTAAATCATTATTCGTTAGGAACATAATGTAAATTTTAATGCATAGTGGGAGGATGAATGTCTGCACGTCATCAAACCACTTTCAAAACGAGAGGGGGGAGGATTCAGTGAGTTTGTTGTGCAGTCGACCATAAACGATTCATAAAAACCCTTTTACTAAGTTACGAGTACACATATAATATTTAAATAGCAAATTTGGGTTTTTTTTTAATTTGTTTGTTGGTCGGTTGCTCCTCTTAGCTATATGCTAACTCGCAAATTAACCTTACTATAAAACATAAAAACATGCAAGCAACACGAGTTATATGGATGCCCAGTTAAAACCCGACAGTCATCTGCTGGTTAAAACGTATGAAGTACTTTGGATAGGCAATTGCTAAAATAATTATTAAAATAACCTAAGGACTCTTCAAATCACCGTTAAAACTGGGCTCGTGCACTCACCGTTGCGGACGCGCGCTTGATCCCAGGCTCGCGCTCGGTCATGTACCTCGTTATTTATCATCGGAATGAGTCTTTCCGTTAATCTTCCAACGCTTTTCATGTACGGATATTCTTGTCGTGTAATTATTTGTCGCGTTTAATACATTTGCATGTGTTCCTCGTGGTGGTCTGTTGTGGGGTCCTGGTGTATCCAAACACAACATCCGTGTTAGACCGGAAGACCAAGGAAGTGTGTGTGTGGTGAGTGCGTGAGACTTCGCGGGATATCTGTGTTGTGCTTGAAGTGGATAAAAGTTAATTATTATTTTGGAAACAGCCACAAAATATATTGTTGGTGTTATATATGTGGGTGAGTTATAAACAACGATGCCTAATTAACTGAAAAGTAGAATCGTCGTTTAAAAAAACTAGTTAAAATCGTTTTAAGAATCTAATGTTAGTTTACATTACATTTTCTTAAGCTTGTTTTAAGAATATTCTTATTGAAAACTTCTTATGCAAACCTTTTCCCCTAAAAAGTTCAGTGAATTAGATTTTTTTCTTTTATTTACAGTCCACAGCTGACCTAACCTAGCCCATAAACCATTTTAATGTGGCGATGTCACTGCTCCATAAAAATAACCTGCTTGTTGTAAAACTATTTTGTCACTTTAACACGATGAAATGTATTCATATCTTAATGTTAAAACGACTGTCATGACATTATTTATCAATATGTGGACATTTATGGGTTTTTAGAAGGTATGGAAATTAAAAATGTAATGCAGAAGTTAATACCATTGTTATCGTTTACATCCCTCAAAATAGTCTATTGATTCTGACCCCAAAATTTAACAAACTGACTTGATAAATATTCTATAATTTAGCTTTTAATATTCCAATACATTAATAGATTCTGAGAAACAACAATGACCCAACACACTGACCCATATGTATTACACATACCCAAATTACCCACATATCACCTATATAAATATAGTACAAGGATATCCAAACACAGTGGTACATGCTTCTTTATTGATCTTACATTGGCTACATCTGTAGCCGCATACATGTAGTTCTGCTGGTCAATTTCCCATCACCTTTACATTTCCAATTGCTTTATTTCTGAAATTCAAGTTAAGTGGAAAAAGTCTTGAATGAGGTTATTCACTGGCATTAAAGGCTCTCCCAGACTGGCTCCATTTGCTTCTGGATGTGAGAGACGTAGGGCTCAAACCACTTTTGTACATCCTCTGCCTTTTGCTGAAGAGTGTTGTGCACATTCTCTTTGGTCTTCTCAACTTGATCTCTGAGCTCCTGCATTCGTGAGTCCAGTCTCTCCTTTATTTCCTCAGCCTGGCTTCTCAGCGCTTCTCTCAGATTCACCAGCTTCTGTTGAGCGCGCTCGTGCATCGACGTGAAGTAAGGCTCCAGACGATCCTTCACATCTTCCACGCTCTGTGAAGCACGAGACTGAACCTCCTCAAGGTATGTTGACATTTTTCTATAAATCAAATGAGGGATAAAATATTAGTTTGCATCAAAATATGTTTAAATATATAGTTTGATTATGCTTATTAAGTAGGGCCAGACGGAATCTGCAGGCGTTTTTTTGCTATTTCTGAGGAGAATTTTGGTAAAAATCTGTGGAGTTCTGCGGAATTATTTTGGGAGTATCAAATTAAACCTTAATATGTCAAATAAAAAAATATATATATCTTTTTAACTTTTATTTAATGTTTAAAATGCAAATCCAATTAAATTCACTTTATTTGGTTAACAAAGCAAGTCTTCTATACAATAAATCTACTAAAAGACAGAAAATATTACTTTACAAACTGCATTGTACATAAATCAGATGAACATTTTTTTATATTAGTCAATAAAATTAATGTAATTATTTTAATTTAAAAACTGAAAAATATAGATATTACACACATTTAAACAAGTAAATAAACAGAATTAATGATGGGCTGAAAATCTGCGGAATTCTGTGTGCGCACATTCCGTGTGGACCTACTTATAAGTATATCCTTATAAATATATATTTATACAACAGTTCTGTCTGGTTCTTGAATCTGATTGGCTGATAGCTATGCAATATTCTGCAAATAACAGCACTCGTCCAGCCTGTCATTAGTCCAGCCTCTCAACCCTTCGCCCTTGTGTATTACTCCGCCCACATACAGCAGCAAGCAGAGGACACTCTACAGTGTGAAAAATATGGCTGCTGTTGGACAACATAATGTACTTTTAAGGGATTTTTTTAGTAAGGAATGTAAGTGTTTGAATTGAAACTATGCAGTTTATTTATAAGGATAGTGCCTATTTTAAAATACTTATAATTTTGTCGGCGGCCATTAGCCTGTCTTTGAGCAAAGACGGTCGACGATGTTCATCCACAAGATGATGACAGTGACCGCATAATATGCCCAAGGAGAAATTTCAAACTACAGCTGATCAAATCATTGTAAAAAAGGTAAATGACTTTATAGGTTGATCTCTCTTTTTTGTATGTTGTTGTGCTGTATTTATTTGTGCTGATATTTATATATCTCCCAATTGCAACAGAGAAGTACTGGGAAATCTGATGGTATTTCATGCCGTTCAGCCTTATAATCTTAAAATGTGAGCAAAATCACCTGTTTTGTCATCACCTTAGACATTAAGCTAGAGAATCATTCAAACCAGCCTGATCTCACGAAAAAACGTAAGTATTTTACGTTTTGCCAGTTTAGTGGCTAATTCGTACGAATTCGTAAGAGTTCAGTCGTACGAAATGGTACGATTTTAAAAAGGAGGCGTGGCACCTGACCCCACCCCTAACCCCAACCGTCATTGGGGGATAAGCAAATCGTACTAAATTGTACGAATTAGATCGTACGAATTCATACGAATTAGCCACTAAATGAAAAAGTTACGAATTGCCGTGAGATTGTGTTGTTCAAACCCTAGCTCCAAAGTAACTTAGTGAATGAGCAATGGTTTCTGCTGTTCTGACGTCAGCTGCAGATGTGTAGAAATGGCGGAAGAAAGTAGTTCCTCTTGCAAAAGGGTTTTGAGCAGTGTTGTAGTCTTAAAAAAAAGGTGGTGCACTATTACCCACCCAACCCACATTTTAAAAGTAGGCAAAGAAAAAACAAAATCAATGTTTCTTTGATTCATTAGCGATATATATTTATATATAACATAAGTTACCTGTAACTATTGACTTCCACAGAAGGAAAACAAATACTATGTAAGTCAATGGTTACAGGTTTCCAGCTTTTTTCAAATTAGTCTTTCTTTCTTTGTGTTCAACAGATTAAAAAAAGACGAACTGGTTTGAAACAAGTAAATGTTGAGTAAATGATGACAATTTTTATTTTTTTGGGTGAACTATTCATTTAAAAATGAAACATATTTAAACAAATTTGTTAATTTTAAAGTGAGATCCTGATAATCTAATCCTATTCAATGAATTATGTTTAGATAATAGTGCCCCCAGCAGACCCGGATATTGGCTTAGTATATTAAGCTGTGGTAAAACCCAATAGCAATGCAACCCATCCCAACCCAACTAGGGGACTTGTAAAAAAAAAAAAAAAAACCTTTGGTATACAGTTAAAGAGGATGTGAATACACATAAATTAGGGACGTTTAAGCAGCAAAACAAGTGAGTATACCGAGGGTATATGCAATTATTGATCCTCAAAAGTCACAATACCTTAAAAGCTAGTGGGAAAAAAGATACACACGATTATGCTGTCGAACTGTCATATAAACGCAAAATCACACTCGTAGCAGTCATTGCTGGGACACTAAGGCACTCGGCCTGCGGCAAGCCTTCCACCAGTGCTGATATATACAGCCACATCGCACTGCTACTTGTGTGATATTGCTCATCCATTTTGGGGTGTTGATGTATGACAATACAGCAACTATGCAGTTTGTCATTTTTCAACTAAACATGATAACAAAATGAATGCTCACAGAAATGTAAAAAAAAATTATGTTCAGTATGTTTAGAAAACAGTTTTACTACTTTTAAGCAAAATTTTCAGTCACTCTTCAGGTTTTCAGTGTCTCATAGATCTTTCTAAATTTGGTTGCTCAAGTATCGTTTCTAAATTTTCTTTCTGATTTGGTTGCTCAAGTATCATTTATTTATTTTTTTATCAGTCTAGAAAAGTTTTTATTAATATTTTATAACCATGATATGTTTTATTCAGAGTTCTTTGATCAACAAAAAGTTGAAAAGAACAACATTTATTTGCCATAGAATCTTTGCTCTATTAGAAGTCTCTTTACTGTTACTTTTGAACAATTTAATGCATCCATGTGGAATTAAAGTAATTATTTCCTCATCCTCCATGTGGAGTTATGTTTATTTATGAAAGGATGTGTATCTTTTATAGAAGTGAACCAAAAAACAAGCAACTTACTTGTTGATCTCCTGGATGTCCTTGTTAAATCGTTTCCTTAATTTCTTGGCATAGGAGTTAGCTTTGTTCTTGAGCTCATCAGAGTTCTGCTCCACCATGGTCCGGAGCTCCTCTGTGTATTCAGTGACACGATCCTTCGCCTCCTCCATGTGTGTGCGGAGCTTGGTGACCAACAACTGCAGATCTTCGTTGAACTTCTGGGCTCTCTCCTGCGCGTAAGGGGCCAGTTTGGAGTGCAGATCATCTCTGTACATTTGCAGCTCCATCATGCTGTCAGAGATCAGTGTGCTGCAAAGAATTTGAACGCCATTTGAGTCTTCTTTCTTGACACTAGACTACAATTTCCAATATTGTTTTCTGTTCTGTTGAGATGTTTCAAAGCGTTTACTCACTCTAATTCTCTGCCGAGCTGAGTGGCCTTGATGTTGTCCCTCATTTCCTCAGCTCTAGTGGTCAGTTCAGAAACATGGTTCCAGAACTGATCCACGGCCTCTTCCCAGCGGCTTCTTGGCTCATCCTGAAACAGGAATCGCCCCTGGCAGCCTGCAAAGTCAAAACGGAGCACAAATATTCTTTAGTGTGTGGAATATTCACTGTAAATCCTGGGTTCCACACAATTCCTTCTTGTTGTCCCAACACAAATCGATTAAGATATCTTAATTGTTTTGACAAATTTAATTGGCATGTACATAAAACAATTAAGTTGTCCCCAAAAACCTTGAGAATTTAGTTGTTTCATTTTATATGAACAGTTTACAACAAGCAGCAACAGTGTTTGTTAGCGCATTTATAGCATCAAGTTCTTAAAGAAAGACAGTCAATAAAACTGTCAATGTAATCAATGTAGTTCGAAGTGCTGAAAAAAATGCTAACATTTAAATGATTTGGTCCAAAAGAGAAATAAAATCTCTATTAATGTTTGCTAAATTAATTATAAAGGTTATAACAGGTAAAAAAAGCAAAGGAATTTGCATTGTTGTTTATTTCCTACCTGAAATGACGGCGAGCGCAACAATTACAGCCACAAACTTCATGATTGTATTTGGACAGTACACCAGACAGATGGGCTCTGTAAGGAAGTCCTTTGGAAAGAGCTGTTATTTATACTGCTTGGATCGCAGTCGTTCTGATAGCCATGATGTGACTATGAACAGGTGAATTGGCAGCCTGCGTCCAAAGTTCTTCTGTTCAGACTCTTGTTTATCACAGGATTGCATTCCACGTTGGATGATTAAGGTTCCAAAAGGACAAGATGTGCTATAATTAAAAAAAAATGTTTGGTTAATTAATGTGGCTCTTTGGTTGAGGTGACCTGGTCAGAGAGATAAGCACAGAATGAAAATGAAAAGGGAAGATGATCGATCAGCAGCGATGAATGTGTTCAAATGTTAGAGTGCAATATACAATAAGACATTTGCTACTAAAAGGATTTTTGCAGTGCATGATTTAAAGATCAAACCGTAACCTTTATCTCTATTTAACATTTTCTGTTTCACATTAAACTTATTAACAGTTATGACAAGGTAACTGTAATAACTAGTAAGTACAGCAAACCTTTGAGTTTTGACCTTCTCTGAAGATGATTTTCTGATTCTGATATTTAACTTACAGATAAACATACAGGAAAATGTATTTCAAAGTAACATGATAAAAGCACAAGTCAGCAAACTGCTATCATCTCACACAGCAGGGAATAGGTGTATTATCTTAAGCATTTTCTTCTTACATGAACACTTTGTGCAACAGCAGTGATAAACCAATTTTGACTCATGCTCAATAGATTAAAATAATATGCTGTTCTGACAAAAAAGGTCTGTGCAATAGGCCGCTGCTGGAATCATAATTGTGTGAATGATTTAATAGTTCATGATATTCATTTCATTTTTGTTTATAATTATTTATTATTTATATTCATTTATGAAACATAACATGCTGCAACTATAAAAAAGGCACTCATGATACTACATTTCACAGTTGTGAATACGATGTAGTGTGTGTGTGTGCATGTCTGTGTATGTACATCCCCGGCAATCAGCAGCTGATAATGTTGTCTTGGGTATTCTGGGCCAGCAAACTTTGATCAAGGACATTTATATTAACTCTTATTACAGAGTGGTTACAACTCTCACAGGATTCTAAGGCAACATGCCCTCAGATTCAAAGTCTAAACAAAATGTTTTGGCTGGAGATGTGTTGTCAAAGTGAAAGGATTTAAACTCTTCAAATTATTTAGTCAGTCTAATCAATGAAGATATTGACAGTTTGGCAGCTTGTTACAAAGGGAAAAAAAGAACATTGAATTTAGTGATTGTTTATGTTTGAAATGAGATATCTGTTCAAGTACACTACCTTTGAAGCTCTAAAGGGTAGAATACACTATACGACTACATGTCTTTTGGGCAGTTTGAGCTGAAATATTTGTCAAAAATTGTATGTACAATGGCTAAAGGTTTTGTGTATAATGAAAAACCATTGACTATACAATGATATTTGAGTACGATGGCTACTGACTTTAATATTTGTGTACAATGGCTACTGACTCAATTATAATGGTCTACAATGGCTAACGAATCTATATTTGTGTACGACAGCTACCGAATCTATGATATTTTTGTAGGACGGCAACAGAGTCTATGGTATTTGTTTACAATGGCTATTGAGTCTATTATTATTGTCTATGATGGCTACAACCTCTATGATATTTGTCTACATTGGCTATTGAATCTATATTTGTCTATGATGGCTACAACCTCTATGATACAATGGCTACTGAATCTATGATAATTGTCTACATTGGCTACTGAATCTACAAAATTTGCATGGTTTCCGCTACATACATTCTTCCATGGCGGGGCGCCACAACAAAATTCATCCCGCCATGGCTAAATTACAGCTTCTAATTCAAAACATTTTATTTTTTTAATAGCCGGTAATAATCGCACCAAAACATTAAAAGATGAGTGAATTATAACAGCGTGAACCTCTCTGTAACCGTAGTAGTGCTGTACATTATTTGTTTACCCCGTTAAGGTTACGTGCTGACAGACTGACTGGCTGACTGACAGGTGCGTGATGTGTGAGGCCAGCAAACACGACGTATAGCCGTTTCACTTTACTTCAGGACGCATTAATATCGCTCTGTAGGTCTATTGGAGACATTCATAAATATTGCTAGCAAATCTAATAAATGCTGGAGACATACTCGTTACATAAATGCACTAAATCACACTTCAGCAGCGTTTATTTGAGAGCGCACAAGAAGATCTGCGCACTCTTGAAGCGGCTTATATTTGAGGGGGCGTGACAGAAGTTTTGTGCACGAGCAGAGGAAATCGGCGTGCAAGCAAAGAGATCAGCATGCTGTAGGCTATTACATAAATTCGATCTCGACTTCTAATTTTGCACCCACGACATTTATCATTGAAATAACGGCACAGGTAGTTGGTAGATCTGTGTAAAAAAAAAAAAAAAAAAAAAAAGGCCTGCCGCCACAGCTGAAAAAAATCCTAGAGGAAACACTGATTTGTCTATGATGACTATACAGACTTTATGATATTTGCCTATGATGGTTACAACCTCTATGATACAATGGCTACTGAATTTATGATATTTGTGTTCAACGGCTACCGAATCTATAACATTTGTCTATATCGGCTACTGAATCTATGTTATTTGTGTAAAATGGCCACTGACTCTATGATATTTGTGTAAAATGGCCACTGACTCTGATATTTGTTTACAGTGGCTACTTACTATATTATATTTGTGTATGAAGGCAACAGACTATGATATTTGTCTACATTGGCTACAGACTCTGTAATATTTGTATACAATGGCTACTGACTCTGATAGTTGTGTTAAATTTCTACTGACTCTATGATATTTGTCTACAATGGCTACTGAATCTATGACATTTGTCTACGATGGCTACTGACTCTGATATTTGTAAAATGGCTACTTAGATACATATTGAAGCATCAGCCTGTGCTGTATGAAGATATCAAATATGGTGGTTCATTCGACTGTGGCTGGTCGTGTGGTCATTAGATGTTTAGTGTTTATACACTTGTCCATTTATACACAGTAACCATTTATACACTTGTCACATGTATGATGCCTGGACTTTGTAGTATAAATCATTTACCAATAAAAATAAAAAAACTAACAAAAAACAAACAAACTAGTAATTAAGGATCACAGTGCATGCCTAAAATACTTTCCTTTTAATTTGGTATGCTTATGTCATGTGATATGTCACTATACTTCAGATTAATAATTCAGTATAGTTTTATCACTTATTATTTTATATATTCTATTATGTGCAGGTAAAGAATATGTTTATTTTTTTTTTTTACATCAAAACCCTGGTTATTTCATATTGAAATTTTTGTAACCTTGTTTGAAACAAGTCATGTGTATTTAATATGCTTTTTATGTATATAAAATCACCTTAGGTTATTTTTCATAGTTATTCAAAATTGCAGGTCTACTGCTTTAATTTCCTCCAATGAGTAAAATTAAAATCTACCTAATCACAGTAAACCTCATTGGAAAGACATGTCTCTATTACTTGAAATGTAATGATGATCTGCGCTTAGATAAGGATAAAGAATGTGTGATAATGTTTTGCATTTATTAGGCAAAATGTATAGTGCTGCTGTATAGTTCATTTCACAGCTACAAGTTCATTTAAAATGTGGACAATCTTTTATATATCTGTCCCACTGACCTTTATATCCCATTAACATTGTATTCTCTATTCCAGGGGTCCTCAAACTTTTTTCATCAAGTACCACCTCAGAAAAAAATTGTCTCTTCAAGTACCGCCATAGTGAGCAGTATTGAAATACAGTAGCGTAGTAAGCCCAGTAAAGCAGCTACAGCTCTGTACAGTTCAAAAACATGGCAGATTAATCCCTATTATTAAGAATATTTATTATTGTCAGCCATTTTAAACATAAATAGTCTGAACGTTAACACTGTACTGTGCTTATATGTAAAGAAAAGAAAAAAATTAAAAACGTCAACATTAAACTTAAATGTAAAGTATATATATATATATATATATATGTATATGTGTGTATATATATATATATATATATATATATATATATATATATATATATATATATATATATATATATATATATATATATATATATATATATATATATATATATATATGAAAATATATGTATATATATATATATATATAAAGTATATATATATGAAAATCCTAAAATCGTCCCTGGTCCAAATTGTTTTTTTTTTTTTTTTTGGGAGATATTCAATCACTGTACATTTACATTCTTTTTTGGCCCAATATGTATCTGCCATGTGTATAGAAATAATGCTAGTTCGCACATATATTGCGTGTTTATATTTGTAAATATGACCCTGAAAGAGTCGTGCTTCACCAGCCACAAACCTCAGCGCACATCACTGCTTCATACCAACTTTTTTTCTTAATGTCTTGTGTTAATGGGGGGATGAGGTTTTGTGTATGTAGCGATTCCATATCTCATAATATCAAACATAGTGCTTACTGTTTTTTTATTTCACAATTTTTTGGTAAAAACATGCATGAATGACAAAAATATATATTAAATCCAAAAATAACATAAATTACGCATATCTAAAAGTCTCTAGAGTCTTTCACGACTGTTTATCCTTGGCGAAGGACTCCCAGAGGGCAGTCAGCTGGTCCTTCAGATCCTGAGCGAGCGGATCTAGTTTGCTCAGCTCTTCAGAATAGGGAGCCAGATTCTTCTGGAGCTCCTGACTTCTCTGGGCCAGCTGACTCTGAAAACTCTCAGCCAGTGGAGACATGCTCATCTGAAACTCCACAAAGTGCTGCTCCAGCTTCTGCTTCAGCTCCTCGCTCTGAGGACCCATCGCCATCAAACTTGTTTCCAGCTTTGCCTTCAGCTCTTCAGCCCGCAGGACCAGGGTCAACCTCATGGCTTCAGGGTTCAGGGCCTCTGCGTATGGAGCCACGTCCTTTTTCAGCCGCTCAATCTGCTCCTCAATGTCCACTTTGAGTTCTTCAACATAAGGCTTGAGCTGGGTCTGTGCCGAGGTGATTTCTTGCTCCAGACTCAGTTTCAGCTGATCGGCCTCCTGGGACAGTTTGGTGAGCAGTTCTTGGGTCAAAGGAGTGACCTGACTTTGAATGGCCAGGGTGTATTTATTGATGGCATCTGTGCTTTTAGAGATCCTGTCACTGAGAAGAAACAGAGATAGATTATTTAATTATTGTTTTTATAGCCGGTTTGGGATGTGCTTTGCTATTTGCTACCCTGTGAAAATGATTAGTTGACTTTACTTAAAATAGTGAGAAAACCTGCTGCTTTTAAAATAATTAGTTGACTTTACTTTAGGTAAAGTCCAAGATAAAGTAAACCCATCGCCTTACAAATTTTAAGTGAACCATGTGCATGATTTCTAAAGTTAAATGAACTTGACAGTTCTAAGTTAAAATGGGTTTACTCCTTTGTTTAAGTAAATTCAATTAGTTGCTTCTAAGGCAAGTGGTTAACTCACTTTTTTAAAGTAAAGTAAATAATCACAGCGGATCATTCCGCTGTGGCAACCCTGGATTAATAAAGGGACTAAGCCGACAAGAAAATGAATGAATAAATAATCACTAGATGCTTACTTGATTTCTTAACCCAGCTCTGAGTTTCTGATTTAATTTGAATTTAAGGATTGTTTGTTTAAATTGACATACTATTTTAAAATGTTACTATTTTAAAACAAGGTTCTAGTGAACTTTGTAGCTCTAAAGGGCAGAATACACTACACGACTACATGTCTTTGGGCAGTTTGAGCTGAAAAATTTGACAAAAGGTTTATGTACAAGGGCTAATGGCTATGATTACAATGACAGACCATTGACTACACAATGATATTTACTCTATAATATTTGTGTACGATACCTACTGACTCTATGTTGTTTGTGTACGATACCTACAGACGCTATGAAATTTGTCTACAATGGCTACCAAATCTATGATGTTTGTGTACGATGGCTACAGACACTGATATTTGTCTACATTCTCTACTGAATCTATAATATTTGTTGGCTACAGACTACAATATATACAATGGCTACCGACTCTATGATATTTGTGTACAATGGCTACCAAATCTATATTTGTCCACATTAGCTACTGAATCTATGATATTTGTCTACATTAGCTACGGAATCTATGATATTTGTCTACGATAGCTATGGAATCTATGATATTATGGCTACCGAATCGTTGATATTTTTGTACGACAGCTACCAAATCTATGTTATTTTTGTATGGTGGCTAGACTCTATGATATTTGTATTCATTGGCTACTGAATCTATGATATTTGGGAACAATGGCTACAGACTCTATGATATTTGTCTACATTGGCTACTGAATCTATGATATTTTTGTACAGTGGCTACTGAATCTATAATAATTTTGTACGACCGCTACCAAATCTATGATATTTGTGTACGATGGCTACAGAGTCTATGATATTTGTGTACAATGGCTACCAAATCTATATTTGTCTACATTGGCTACTGAATCTATGATATTTGATTACAACAGCTACCGAATCTATGATATTTGGGTACAATGGCTGCAGACTCAATAATATTTGTCTTCATTGGCTACTGAATCTATGATTTTTGTCTACATTGGCTACTGAATCTGTAATATTTGTCTACATTGACTACTGAATCTACAATATTTGTCTACATTGGCTACTTAATCTATGATATTTGTTTACAACGGCTACCGAATCTATGATATTTGTCTACGAAGGCTACAGACTCTGATATTTATATACAATGGCTACTGACTCTTTGATATTTGTCTACGATGGCTACAGACTTTATGATATTTGCCTTCTTTGGCTACTGAATCTATGATATTTGTGTACATTGGCTATACTGACAATATGATATTTGTCTACAATGGCTACTGAATCTATGATATCATGGCTACCAAATCTATGTTATTTTTGTATAGTGGCTACAGACTATGATATTTGTCTTCATTGGCTACTGAATCTATGATATTTGTCTACGATGGCTACAGACTCTATGATATTTGTCTCCATTGGCTACTGAATCTATGATATTTGGGAACAACGGTTACAGACTCTATGATATTTGTCTACTTTGGCTACTGAATCTATGATATTTGTGTACAATATCTACTGACTCTGATATTTGTCTACGATGGCTACAGACTCTTATGATATTTGTATTCATTGGCTGCTGAATCTATGATAATTGGGAACAATGGCTACAGACTCTATGATATTTGTCTACATTGGCTACTGAATCTATGATATTTTTGTACAGTGGCTACTGAATCTATAATAATTTTGTACGACCGCTACCAAATCTATGATATTTGTGTACAATGTGTTTCAAATCTATGATATTTGGGTACGATGGCTGCCAACTCCATAATATTTGTCTACATTGGCTACTGAATCTATGATATTTGTCTACATTGGCTACCGAATCTATGATATTTGTCTACATTGGCTACCGAATCTATGATATTTGTCTACATTGGCTACCGAATCTATGATATTTGTCTACATTGGCTACCGAATCTATGATATTTGTCTACGAAGGCTACAGACTCTGATATTTATATACAATGGCTACTGACTCTTTGATATTTGTCTACAATGGCTACAGACTTTATGATCTTTGTCTTCTTTGGCTACTGAATCTATGATATTTGTGTACATTGGCTATACTGACACTATGATATTTGTCTACAATGGCTACTGAATCTATGATATCATGGCCACCAAATCTATGTTATTTTTGTATGGTGGCTACAGACTATATGATATTTGTCTTCATTGGCTACTGAATCTATGATATTTGGCAACAACGGCTACAGATTCTATGATATTTGTCGACGGTGGCTACAGACTCTATGATATTTGTCTTCATTGGCTACTTAATCTATGATAATTGGTAACAATGGCTACAGAGGCTATGCTATTTGTCTACAATATACTGACTCTATGATATTTGTGTACAATGGCTACTGACTCTTTGATATTTTTAAACAATGACTACTGACTCTATGATAGATGCTTACTTGATTTCTTGACCCAGCTCTGAGTTTCTGATCATCTGAAGTGTTTCCTCAGCTGTGAGGGTCGCTTGAGAAACGTAATTCCAGAAAGCATTTTTCACCAGGTCCATGCTGGGCATTGGTTGGTCCTGCCACATCATGTTGGCATGACAGCCTAGGGGATTTATCAGAGTTACAGTATAATAAGAAAACAGTTCATTTAAAGGGCTAGTTTGACCAAAAATCTAATTTCTCATCATTTATTCACCCTAATGTCGCATCAAAGGAAGTTTTCTAGCTTCGAAATGCAAATGATAATATTTTAGTTTGCCCTATAAACACTTGAGTTCAATTTAATTCACACTTTTAACTAGTGATATAAGTATTATTAACTATTAACAGTAGATTTCGGCTGTTTTTTGTGTAATAAAGCACATATTCTGCATGACTTTTACATCCCTAATTCTTTTTAATACCTAACAATTGTTAATAAGCAGCAAATGAGTTTATTGATAAAGTTTATTGAGGCAAAGTCATAGTTAATGGTGTATTAATAGTCAATTAAAATAATGTGCCACCTAATTATGTGAGATTACTGTCCGTCCAGTCAAAGTTTGCTCCCTCAACTCTTTAAAACAATCATAAAGAGACCAAAAGAATAAATCCATGTCGTAGAAACATGATCATGCTGTATGAGAAACGCATTTAATTTAGGCTTATAGAAGCAGGCATGAATTTATTTTTATGTACGCTTATCAGAGTTTATGTGAATAAAAGCTCAATTAAATATGCTTGTCATATAAAGTTATTGCATCTCTTCAGAACACCTAATTAATCGGCTCATTCATTCATATGGATTTATTTTTGATGAACCTTTTGATCGTTTTTTTTCTCTGTATTAAGAGTAATCTAATCTATTAGTTTGAAAAACCTTCATTTGTTTTCCAAAGGCGACAACAATTAGAGAACACATTTTCAATTTTTACCACTCAAGAGCACATCTAACTTTCATTAAAACACTAAAACAAAGCACTTGTACTTACTAGAGAAAGCTGCGATGACGAATACTACAAGGACTTTCATGGTTATTTGCTGGTTCTACAGAAAAAAATACATACATTCAATCAATAGCTTGCAAATCACTGAAACAAACTAGCATTTCATTGATGAATTCCTTACCTTCTCTTGTCCTCTTCTGTGTGTAAGTGCGAGGGTATCTGCGTTGTATATAAATGGACGACAAAACTCTGATAAAGGCAGTAAAGTCCAGAAAGTTTTGCCCTGCTGTCATTTCTACATGCCGTGTGACTCGTTCATGAAATCATCTGTACTGAAGTGAACTCAACTCTGGTCTGAACTGCAATCATACAGACTTGCAGGAAGACACTGAATATGGTCTGTAGATGTAATGCATATATTAGCCACATTTCTTGGAACTTTCTTAAAATACAAACTACTGCCACTGAGGAATTTCTAGATTATTTATATTCAATATTTGGAAACACTTTTTTTTGAGAAGCAAATTATCTGACAGCTCCTAACAGTATAGCATATAGTTAAAGGGTTAGTATAATCCAAATTTTAAATTCTGACCTCATTTACTCCCCCTCTTACTCCCCCTCTGTCCAAACCCTTAAGAATGTTTTTCATCCTCAGAGCACAAGTTAAAGAATATCAATAAGAATCTAAATTATGGATTAAAATAAGAAGTAAAAACACTCAATTTTAGATATAGAAGTCCAAGTGTAGATGTAGAAGTCCAAGCTATAATAAGACCACCTTTTTATATACATACATACAGTTGAAGTAGAAATTATTAGCCCCCCTTTAATTTTATTTTTTTCAGTATTTCCCAAATGAAGTTTAACGGTGCACAGAAATTTTTACAGTATGTCTTATAATATTTTTTCTTCTGGAGAAAGTCTTATTTATTTTACTTTTTATATATTGGAAATATCTTCTCTCCTTTAAACAAAAATTGGGGAAAAAAATAAACGGAGGTTGAATAATTCAGGGGGGCTAATAACTGTGACTTCAACTGTATGTATATATATATATATATATATATATATATATATATATATATATATATATATATATATATATATATATATATATATATATATATATATATATATATATACACACACACACACACACACACAAAATTAGTACACCCAAATTTATATTTAAGACAATAATATAAAATGTAAAATATTAATATATATTAATATATATGTATGTGTATATATATATATATATATATATATATATATATATATATATATATATATATATATATATATATATATATATATATATATATATATATATATATATATAAATATACACACACACATATATATATTAATTGAGTACATCCTATTTTGAAGATGAATATTATATATATATATATATATATATATATATATATATATATATATATATATATATGTATATATATAATATTCATCTTCAAAATAGGATGTACTCAATACATATATATACATATATATATATATATATATATACATATATATATATATATATATATATATATATATATATATATATATATATATACATATATATATATATATATATATATATATATATATATATATATATATATGTGTATATATATATATATATATATATATATATATATATATATATATATATATATATATATATATATATATATATATATATATATATATGTATATATGTATATATATATATATATATATATATATATATATATATGTATATATATATATATATATATATGTATATATATATATATATATATATATATGTATATGTATATATATATATATATATGTATATATATATATATATATATATATATATATATATATATATATATATATATATATACATATATATATATATATACATATACATATACATATACATATACATATATATATATATATATATATATATATATATATATATATATATATATATATATATAATTGAAGTATGGTGACAACTATTGGTCTTAAAGAGAGCACTTTGTATTTAATTCTTAATTATTTGTAATATTAAATGTTTATTTTCAATAAAACAATGACTTGGTAATCTCCCACTTTATCCATGCAGTTATGTAAAATGATATCTATTAGGTGCAGAGGTGCATTAGCATTTACACATGTTGATCTGCACGTATTTATGTAAAGTCGATGGACTGATGAGTCAGGTATTAAGGAGGATCCTTCTGGACATTGACCTCTTCTTTACAACAATTATCTGCAGTTAAAACAGCCTGATATCGGCTAAACGCCCAGTCACAAAGAAGTGGGAATGGAGTGTGTTTGGGACATAATCTTGTTTTGAAAAAAAAAAAAAAAAAGGTTTGCAAAAATAGATTAGGTCAAAAGGTGAAAGAAACTGATGTTGCTCAAGGTGGTTTAAAAATAGTGTCTATGATTATTTTAACCCTCCAAAGGGTTCCCACACTTAAAGTCTTCAAGAAATTAAAACTAACCATATGATTTTGTTAGCCAACAGTTTTAGTTTTGTGGTGAACAAATCAAATGTCATTAAGAAAAAAAAATGTTTGCCCTTGTATTGTATTATTGTAAATGAAATCTGAAAATGCACTTTTGCAAATTGTCAATTACGTATATCTTAGCAAATGGCCGTGGCTAATATATTCAACAACGCCCCTCCAACTGTTGGTTTTGACAACAAACAGAAATAGCGAGCAAGAGAAGGTTGTTGGTTGCAATTACTCTCTCCTCAACCCTTTTTCCAGATCTTTCTAAATGAAATGCCTTCTTTACTACATCCATTCTGCTCGCAGTAGAAAAAACAAGCCACGCCCACTGTTTTCCCATTTAATATTTCATTTCCCTAGGAACTGCGTCACAATACAAAAAAATTGGTCACAGTTTCCGGTTTATGGGGACTTTAACCCATGGTCACACTGGACTTTTTGCCCCATAGACTTCCATGCACATCTATGCAAATGCGACAGACCAGAAATGCAAACTCATGCAAAAAATGTTGGCAGTTCGAAGTTTAAGCTTGGTGAACTCTAAACTTGCAAATCGCATCACGTAACTGCATGAGACCAATCGAAGATCAAAACATGACATCTCTGTACAAAATTTTTAAATATGGAGCAACCACTTGCTTTTTTTTTTTTAAATGTCTAATCATATTGTTTAATTTCGCCCCTTTTCACAGCACCATACAACAGAATATCGCATACTCAAACTCCAGTGTGACCGTGGCATTACTTGCCAAGTACTCCCACAGTACTTGAATCTCAGACATACAGTATGCTGCATCTGAAACAGCCTACTACTGCATTAGAATTTAAATTTACTAAACCATTAGAGTTTAATGGTTTAGTACCAAAGTAAAAGTAACCAAAGTATGCTCCATACAGTATGAATGGAACTCAGACGTACAGTACTATGTCCATCATTTTGTCATGATCACGTGACCCACCTTCTTTAGTTGCATCGCTTTACTCCCATTCATAAATTCTCTCGCAGGGCATCATGGGATAGCGCAGCGTGCATGGAATGCACACTTCAGAATCTCGCCAGAAGTAGTAGCCCATCCGGGTACTTCTCACATACCGTTTTTCGAATTTCAATGAATTCAGACATACTACTTGGCTCATATACTGTTTTTAGCGTACTATATAGTATGAAAGTGTGTGATTTCAGACGCAGCCCTGGATTTATGGCCTGGAAAAAAAAAAAACAGGCCATTGAAAATGCTTAAATTAAATCTGATTTTATATTTCTTTGTGTTATTTCAACAACTGTATTGTGCTTCTGCCAAAAAGAGAACAAAGAAATTTTTAAAAAAGGTTTTTAAAAATGTTAATTTTGTACAAAGATGAATAATGCAAATTTTATCAGAAACTGCATTTAATTATTACCAGTATTAATCTCAACAGATTAAAGTTCTTTGTACATGACTAGTTAAAACAGTCTAAATGTTTAACAATGACATGCTCTGACATTTGAATGTGAATATTAAATGTAAGTGAATTAAAGCGGCGCTTGATTTGAAATTAACGGTGCTTTAAAAAGTCCTTGAATCTGTTTTTTATGAAATAGTGGGAACCCTGCGTCCTTCAAAAAAGACAGTTTTAAACACTAGTGTAACTTGTGAATCATAAATATTTTGAAAAGCTTCTAAATATTGTAAAAAAAAAGTTTTAAATAAATTCTCTGATAACATTAAGAGTGGTCAAAACTTATTAATTAACTTATGGTTTCATTAATTAGAGTGCCTGTGACCATGTAAAAAATGTATTAGCATTTCTGCAGGTTTCATCAAGTCCATTTAAGATTTTTTAAGACCATTATGAATGAAACTTCAGACATTCTGGGCTAAACACTAATATTTTTTTGTGATAGCCAGGTTGAGCCAAAAGAATTGGAAAAAAAAATCTAATGCAGTTATTTCTTAACCTCATATCTTAATGTATCTAGTTGTATACACTTTTTTTCAGCATGTTTATTTTTCTTTTTAATGACAAGTTTAGCATTGTCGAAAGTATATTTATAATGAAGAAAATTACAAATATATTTGTTCGCTTTTTGTCCAAATTAATAGAGTTTAACTCTTATTCAACCTAATGTGTTTCTGTTATAAAACCTTATGCCTAATATGCCTACTTATAAAGATCATGTCTACTCACTCTTACTTCTGCAGATAGTGTTTTTGTAAATGGAAGATCATGTACAGGAATATATTGCTGTTATTATCATGAGGAATTGTGTAATTGTTTTCAGTTTTCTTTTCCTTATCGGGGAATTTAATTAAGAGAATTTGCCGTAAAAATGTCTTAACAGGTGTTGTGAAGTGTAAATCTTTGCAATAAAAACTTTTTAAAATAATTTATATATATAAAAAAAGTTGTTTAGATGGATTTTTGGTGATTGGATGGGTGTCTTTTAAAATTAAGACCAGTTTAAAATTATTTATAAAATTATAATAACATAAAAGACATTCTGTTATATAAAATAATTAGGATGGTTCAGTCAAAGTTATATTAGCAATATGACTTTATATCAAGCACAACATTATTATTCATGTCTAATTAGTATATATAATCAGTTGTTAACTTAACAGATTATGGCGTTATGCATAGACAATCTCAGCAACTCAGTTTAATAGATAAACAGATGTATAATGTTTTGTTTTAATAATAATTTATCCACAATTTTCAATACAGGCAATGCATACAATATTGTATCCATGTATGTACCTATACAAGTACAGAGATCCAGAACTTATTTAAAAAAATAATTCTGACGAAAAAAAAAAATCATTGACTGGAAGTAAAATAACCCTCAATCTCCTTATTAAAGGCAAAATAAAATAACTTATATAAAAAGAACTGACAACTAACACATACAAGACACACATATAAATCTGTTTCTCGTTTTGTTGGATTTCTTTTCGGTTCTCATATATGATCATGTATGATGTATTTATGACATTTTTTTTGCATATTATAATGATCATTGTTTTTTGTTCATATTACAAGAGAAATGAAATGGAAAGCCTGAGGTTGCTTTGATGCAATAAATTAGCAATCAATGCTTTCTTTTGCTTCATAGTTACTGATTTTGTTTAAGTGTGTTTGACTTGTTTGACCAGCAACCTTCACCAGCATCTGGTGTGTGCGTGTAAACTGTAGAATTAAGCAAAAAATGAAGGCAGGTTTAACCAATGGTGATGCCAAAGCCACACTGGAACTTGTGTTTTCTGTGGTCCAGGTAAGCGCTGAGGGCCAGTGACAGAGGCAGAGGCTGAAGCTTCTTCTCCAGATTGGCTCCAACCACCCAGTTACTGTCTAAAGAACCTACAGACAGAGAGAAAGAGGCTGTTATTCAGAGGATGATCCAATGGAGTCATATATGGATGACAATTACTGGGTAAGTCTTTGCAATAATAATAATAATTTGAGGATTTTTATTTAAATATAAAAATATAACGACATAATCCTCTTCTGTAAAACACAATAAATCACATTTAACAAGTTTATCTTACTTTCAAGTTCAAAGGCTACGTTTACACTGCAAATGTGGCCCAGATTTTTTAGCCTACAAGTGACTCACTTAATAATAATAAAATTGCATATAAAAAAAATAAAACTGCATATAAATAAATAAAATCGCATTTATAAAAAGTATAAAATACATAGGCTTACATGAAATAGCCATCTTTCACATATATAGTTAATACATCAACAAGACCAAAGTCCACGACTTTAATATTCTATTTAAACTTTTTTGTTATTACACCATTCTTCAATGTGCCGGTAGCCAATGTCTCAGTTTCACTTTGATGAGTTTTGACTGTATACCGCTTATACTGTTTATAACAAATTAACATGAAATAACAGTAGGCTAGGTTATCAGACTCTGCAAACAATACAAGTTTGGTTACATTTTATTTTGATGGTCGGTTTGTTGAATTTTAAGTACAGTTATAGTCAGAAACATTAGCCCCCCTTTGAAATTATTATTTTTTCTTTTTTAGATATTTCCAAATGATGTTTAACAGAACAAGGACATTTTCACAGTATGTCTGATAATATTTTTTCCTCTGGGGAAAGTCTTATTTGTTTTATTTTGGCTAGAATAAAAGCAGTTTTAAGTTTTTTAAGCACCATTTTAAATTTTAGTCGACAGAACAAACCATCGTTATACAATAAATTGCCTAATTAGCCTAACCTGACCAGTTAGCCTAACTAACCTAGTTAAGCCTTTAAATGTCTGACTTCAACTGTACATGCTAACTAATTTAAAATTTTTTGATTATGAGTAGACTGATCTTATAGTCGGTAAAATGTCTGTTTAGCAGCAGTATCAACAGATATTAAGCAGACAGTCTACTAATACTCAAATGGACCATCAAAAATAAAATATTACCCAATTTTTAACACCAGACATGATCCCTGCCTTCATAGTTCAATCTGCAGCTGCTCATTAACCCCTGATAAGTTCACTACACACTGGTGGTCAGTGAGACGCGCACCATGCTTCTGCTTCACATTAATAACAAAGCATCACAAAACACATAATTTAGGTTTCAAACACTGAAATGCACATTAGAACTATAAAAAAACAACCATTTATAGTTTATAAAAACATAGTGGTTGTCTGTAAAAAAAAGTCACTAATCATATTAAACATAATCTGACGTGATATTTACTTCATACAGTACAAATATTGTGTGCATAATTTTTGCTGTTGAGTTCGTTTCAATCGAGCCGAGACCACCTCATTCAAGCAATCTCGGAGCGATTGATTTGGCGCGGATCCGAGCACGATTGTTTTACATATGCCAAATGAACCACGCTAACTGGGCAAACGAGACCGGTTGCGAAACAAAAGTGTAGGTGTGAAAGCACCCTGAAAGAGCACATTTTGCTTCTCTGAATAGTATTCTTAATGTACCATGTAATATAGCTGTTTGTGAATGTAAAGAATCTTCAAAGTATATGGCTTAATGTGATTGTTAAAGTTAATTAATTAAAATATGAGTGCTGCACATTTGATTAAATAAGCTTTAAAACAAAAAAACATTATGGTTATGACCAGTATTTTGCTAATACAATAAACTACTTCTGGCATATAATAAATAACAAATGTAATTGTAAAAAAACACTAGAGCAAACAATATACAGCATACATTCTGCATTCAAATAAATGATTCATCTTTTAAATGTGTCCTTGTATCCATTAATTAGGAAAAGGCAAATCAGTTGTATTATTTTAAGTTAGGAGGACATCTACTCCTTAGGGAAAAGGTAGGCTTTAAGCCCCGATGTTAACAATGGCGTGCTCGATCCACGTGAAAATAAGCTGTTGAATTGCTTATAACTCTTCAAATACGCTGATGATAGATGTTGATAAATGTGTTTGTATGTACCAACCTTTAAAAACCAGGTTGGCTTTAGGGACATCCAGCTGGTACCCAAATGTTACACTAGTGTCCTGCATGCGAGTGCTCACTTCATACTCCACTCCAACCTGCAACTAAAAGCAAAAAAACAAAAACAAATGTTATGATGAAGCCATAAAACATTTCTCATTCTGACATTCTGTTCTGCTGATCAACATTTACCTGATCGTTGGCTTTGTGGTAGTAAGAGGCATGAACTCCAGCTCCTCCTAGTGTCAATGTGGCGATGAAGTTGCTGCCTGTTTTTCAACACACATTTACATAAAAGTTACAGCATTAATATTGTTCAAAAACTAGACAATTATATTTGAAACAATCATGCGAGCCCAGAAATAATACCTAAAAATGTTTTTTAAAGATGTTCTGGGTCGGGTTGCACAAGCTGTTCGTAAGTTCTGTCTTAAACTGGAACGTAAAGTCCACACTTTTAACTAAATTTGTTCTTATTTCAGTTGCACCACATGTTCTTAAGGCAAACCATAGTTAGTAGGTCGTAAGCTCTCCGCAAAGTCGTGATCAGTCGCACTGAATGACGTAATATCCAATAAGAAGCATTTAAATAGTTAAACTGCTTTAAAATTCTGCAACTAATGCGTCTATATATAAAACTGTCCTATGAAAATGAAATGATATTATTTTTATAGCACATTAATTCAGTCAGTCACTATTAACAGATAACACACATACCTGCTTCGTGAATGCACGCAAAATACACATGATTTTTATATATCCTACATATGAAGAGAAAAGAGCAGGAAGAAAAACTCAGTCATAAAGAAATTCTCGATTTATTTGATACAATTACCACAGAGCACTCCTCAATGTAAAATAATCTTGCTGTCATCTCTTTTTCTGTTGTACATGGGGGGAGGCTGCCGTAAATATTCAGTTGGAATGTAGCGTTATGTTTAAACTAAGTCCAGTGGTGCAACACAAAAATATTTAGTGATGTGTAAGTTGTAACTGGCGTCCCTTTAAGTTACAACTAGGCTACGACTTAACTTACGCACTGTTGGTGCAACCGTCCCCTGATTTCTAAAAATTCAGTACTATTTATTACTATTACTAAGAAAATGTAAGAAGTGCTTTTTTTAAACACCTGTTAATATTAGGTAATAATTTCAAACTGTATCTAATTCTGTTATTATTATTTAATGGATTTCAGCTAACATTTATTAACTGTAAATATATATGTACTTTTAATAACTATTAATAACTAACAGATTTTTCTCAAAAAACAAAAGGAGAAAAGTAGATCAAAGCCCAAAATAAATTCAACATAAACACTACAAATAAACAAGCCACAAATCAAAATACCACAACCCGAATCTGCCTATTGCTTTAACTACAGCTCAAACTTGCTTAATAATAAGCATTGCTTATTACAAGAGGGCATGGCAACACAATGCGAAGCCTTTTAAATATAATCAAAACTCAACACATTTGTTGATGTTGATTACAACTAATTAACATTTATTACCAGAAAAATTACATTTATTAATAAATCATTTAACATTTATTAACAGTAAATATATATATATATATATATATATATATATATATATATATATATATATATATATGTATGTATGTATGTATGTATGTAAGTTCATTCAAAAATATTAATTAACTCACAATTTACTCTAGTACCAAACATACAAAAAGCAAAAACAATAAAAAAATACTATTGAAGTAAATGGTTACCGGTTTTCAACATTCTTCAAAGTATTTTATTTTGTGTTCTTAATTCAAACAGGTCGGAATCAAGTGAAATATGAGTAAATGGTGAAAGAATTTTCATTTTTGGGTAAATAGTTTCTTTAATGCATTATTAGAATTAAGTAATGTTACAATAATTAATTAAACAAATGTAAATATACTGTTTAAAAAACATGAAGGCCTATTGCTAACACAATTTAACCACCAACTAGCCAAAATCTAAAGAGAGATTGTGTTGAAGCTAATATTATTATTTAACTCACATCTACTTTTTATGGTTGTTTTTGTGCACATTATAAATCACATATTATATATCTACTTTACAATAAAATGTTACACAGTTAAACTTATTTAATGTAAAAGTTTAGTTTTACTTTGAATTAATTATTCAACTCATGAAAGTGTTTGTTCTTTCATGAAATTAACACTGTAATAGAAGATGCAACATTTACTTTGCTATGACAACTTGATACTGTCACCTGCCCATCTGCTGCTCTCTTAAGTGATTACCTGTATATCTGCCAGCCAGAGACATGACTGTGCCCTCCTCTCCTGGCCGTCGATGGTACACCAGCTCTCCTCCTAATGCCAGCGATGAAGTCACAGACTGGAGATAATGAGCTACAACAATTCCTGAGAGCGGCAGGACGAGAGGTGAGAAAAATAAAGTTAGAAAAGTTAACTGAAGGCTAAATACAAATAAATTAGTTACTGCAGATTTCATCAAGTCAAATTTAAGACTTTTTTAGTCCTCTTTTTAAGAGCATTATGTATGGAATCAGATGTATACAGGGTTGAACATTAAGGATGTTTTCTAATGGCCCAGTTTTACTTTTCTCATCCAAAAAAATTAAAATAAATAAATAAAACTATATATATATATATATATATATATATATATATATATATATATATATATATATAAATTTTCTTGTCGGCTTAGTCCCTTTATTAATCCGGGGTCGCCACAGCGGAATGAACCGCTAACTTATCCAGCACGTTTCAACGCAGCAGATATTCTTCCAGCCGCAACCCATATCTATCTCTCTATATTTATATATATAATGAAATTTTTTCTTAGCCACATATTTTTACTTATGTGTTAAATTCTACCTGTATACATGCACTTTTTTCAACATAACCTTTTTTGACAAGTTTTGAAAACTATAATAAAAATGATAAGAAACTAATGTTTCCATATCAGTCTGTCTAGGTCAGTGTCACATTGAGAGCTTTTAAACTAATGCCATTAAAACTGTATTGGTAAAGAGTGTTAAAATGTACAATGTTGTATTGAGATGGATTGCCGGTGATTGGATGGATGTTGGCCTGATTGAGTAACTTTACATGGACATAGGAAAATAAAGGTCCAATCCTAAATCTATTCCTTAGCCATTCGCCTCACCGCTACCCCTTGTTTTGCGTGTTCACGTGAAGAGGTAGGGGTTTTACAATTCTCTTTAGCTTGAAGGCTTAGGGCTAAGGGGCAGTGTTGCCAACTATTTTCAATGAAAAGGCGCTAAGCTTTGCCCAAAAAGCTAGATTACGTCATATGTCAATTTGCATATTTCTGATGTTAAATACAGTATGTCAGTATAGATGTGTAGTGAATTTGCAGTAATCTCTCAGACGTAATAAACTCAAACAAGTTCCCAAACTGTCACTAAAATCTCTGTGAGTGTGAACAAGAACTAAAAAGATTGGTCAAATTAAATTGTTAAATTTAAAACAAAGGAGAAGCAGATTAGTTTGACTGTACAAGGAAAATATGTCACATTCGCTGTCAGTGTTGCCAGATTGGGCGGTTTTGAATTTGATTGTGTGGGTAAAAAATGACATAGGCAAGTGGAGAAAATTTGGGGGGTTTCGAAATGTCATGCCCCAAAGCCCCAGACACATTATTACCTTATTGCCATATTATGTCTTTATGATAACATGATATATGCCTTCAATGGTTTCCTGAAGATAAATACCCAAAAATAATGCAACTGGAATAACAACAGCAGTCGCCATCATCGATCTCATATGAAGCAAAAGATTGCGATGACATAGGATGATGTGTGCAGGTGCTGTAGAGCTGTCCCATTTCTCAGTGGTAAATTTCAAAGCCCTTTCCCTTCACACTCTGTTTCAAGGGCCAACGGGAAGGGATAAAAAATATAATTGGGATTGGGCCTAAGTGAAGCACAAACAAACGTGGATTAAACTGGTGACAATTACCTGATCCCATCAACACATCTGGGTTTCCAAATGTCACAGCAGCAGTGAAATCCTCTCCTTTAAATTCAGTGTCTCCTTGCCAGTTCACAAATTTCTGCTGCTGAGTCTGATTGAGATGCAATATATTATTAAATTCCCTTAATATACTACAGAATTACTGTATTTTCATCAAATAAAATATGCAGCAACTTATATTACAAAACTCAAATATGAAATGCACTTAATAGCAATTATAATATACCTGAGAGTACTTGTTTTAATTTAAATGTATCTAAAGTATATGATTATAATGTCTGTAAACATTCTATTATACACAAAATCAAAATATCAGCTTTTCTTTTTCTGAACAAAGCAAAAAAGTGTGTATTTTCACAAGTAAGCACTTACCTGGAAGACGAATTTAGAGCGTACTTTGTCAGTGATCTGATGAATAACCTGTGCATTTAAGCTCCCTGTGTTGTCCATATCACCAACCATGACGGGAAAGGCCTGACAGCAAAATAAAGTTTTAGAGTAAATAACACAAATTAATTTGTTAAATCAAACTTTGTTCAAAATATGTGTTTATTTTTGTAAATATGTGTACCTCTCCTGGTCCTGTTTGTTTGGTTCCCACATACGTCGCTCCAAATCTGTAGCTGGAATCTGCTTGAGTGCTTAACAACACCGTGTGGTTCACCTATAAAGTATAACAAGATGATTATGGTAATGCTAGGGAAAACTGACACAATTGTAAAGGCTTGCTACAACATCATGGCCCAAGACATGTTCAGTGGACTAACCTGGAAGTGATTGCTCAAGCCCTTGTTCACTGTTAGTCTGACACCCTCCATCTGCACTGGAAAAACCTCTGAGGGACAGACATTAGTTTGATAAAACATGAATCTGGCATAAAAAAACAAGTTAAAAATGTGTCTTCAGCCCCGGTGAGATCTAGGCATGGGCTGTTTTAAGATTTTGACGGTATGATAACCTTGGATATAAATATCATGGTTTCACGATATCATGGTATTGAGATTACTGCTCTTAAATATATTATTTCTAAATGTCTGGGTGAAAAACAAAACATTTTCTCCTATTGTGCACATTGTATTTTAATTTGAGAAACATAAAAAAATATTTTGGAACAGTAAACCAAAAAAATAACATTTGAGGTGAAGCGCTTCAAAACAAGTCTGCTATATGCGTCAAAACACGAATTGCCATGAGATTGTGTTGGTTAGTTAAGTAAAATAATAATCTAGCCCAGGGATGGGCAAACTCGGTCCTGGAGGGCCGGTGTCCTGCACAGTTTAGCTCCAACACTAATCAAACACACCTGAACCAGCTGATCAGTGTCTTCAAGATCACTAGAAATCTACAAGCAGGTGTGTTTGATTAGAGTTGGAACAAAACTCTGCTGGGACACCGGCCCTCGAGGATCAAGTTTTCCCATCCCTGATCTAGCCTCAAATAAAATTAAAGTGAAATAGTAACAGTTTTTTTTTAAAGAAGCCTATATAAAGCTGTTTTCACTATTAATAACAAATTTGAATAAGCAAGAAATGCTTTTGCAATGTATTCGCAGCACTGAACATATTCCCAGATTACCTCAGAAGAACAAACTCTGTTGGAAGGATAAGAGAACTCAGAAACTTGTTGTAAGAATGGAGATGTCTGCATATATGCCCTTTTGTGACACTTTAATATCTTAGAAAAGGTAGTTAAAGTTTGCATAACCAATGATTGATCTTATCCACCCGTGACCCACCCATAAGTTAATATGCAGCTTATTTTTTAAATTACCTGACTGGCGCATTAACGGCAGCGGCCGCTGAGATAACCGAGAAATTAGGTGCTCAACTCGTTTTGAAGAACGAGAAAAAAATTAAACATGCTAGCTTTTCTGTGATGGTGTCCTGAGGCGTTGCAGGCATTATATCAGTTGTCGTGAACTATGCCACATTAAACAAGAAGAAACGATTAAATCTTGTGTCACAACAGCCATTTGTGGTTTACAAATCCCCACGTCAACCTAATGCCTGATTCACTCGGGGTTTCAGCGTCAATGCTTGACCAATGGTGTGTCCGATGACCGATGAAGTTGCAGGTGATGTGGTCATCATATCAGCATCAGCCAATAAAATTAGTCAGCAATCGGCTATGTCTCAGCTGGTGTATTTGCATACAGCAATCTGATTGGCTGGCGCTTCTGTTTGTGCTTGAAAAGTTGAAAAAGTCCCAACTTCTGCAGTGAGCAATGCCACTGAAGCAGCACCGACAGACCCACAATTCAGTTGGGCACTGCTTGACGTCACCTATTCAAAGTAAATGGGAAGCGTTTACGCCGACGCCCTATGTGAATGGGCCGTAACTCAAGGAAATTGTGCCGAAATCATGACAAATTCATGTGATCTGACCAGGGCTTTAGGCTGACTAAAGATGCATTTGTAACACAAATAGACGAATATAGAAATAATTTCTATTTTCATTTATTTTAAAATTTATAATGTAACGTAAATGTGCGGGATGCAACAGTTAGGTTCAAGAAATAAAAAGATTAGTCATATTTTCATATTTTTTGTGCTTCAAATAAAATTTTGTTATGTTGAAATTAGTCTCGTAGATGGTTGGTTTGTTTTTTAATTATAATGGTTTAAAAAGAGTTTTAAAATTCCCTATGGAAAAATGGCTCTGTATGAGTGTTGGTTTCTTTCATAAACCCAAAATAAAAGTATTTATGCCGACAATTTATTATTATAACTTCAGTATTTATTATTGCACCATTTGACAACAATGCAGTACACGATACAAAACTTAAATTGTACAGTTAACGTTAGATACCCGATTAATTAGGTATGTTTATAATCTCTGTCTTTATTTAATGATAAAGTAATAATATTTACCTTTGCATTTGCGATGGCACTCTTCAAATCCTCCGGGGTTTGGAAGGGGAGGCTCGGTGTCCTGTTGCCCGGTTGGAGAGCTGCTCGGGGCAGAGACCGGTGAGACGGGGGGCATCGTAAATCCCGGAGGCACCGATACCAAACCTGGGGCACCCGGCCCTGGTGGAGGTGGGCTGGGGGCGCTGGCAGCCAACACACTGCCCATTCTGATACAGGACAGAAATTACATGACTAAAAACACGATTATCTAATCGAAATAGGAAACAATCATAAGCAGCTTAGGGAAGTTAGGCCAGTTGTTTTCATTTGTGGACTATTAACAGTTCGTGCATGTTATGTTTAGGCAAAAACCTTAAGTCATTCAATGTCTTATTTTATATAAAAATAAATAAAGAAATATAATGGATTTGTAGATTTTAGACAATTAGAAGCTGCTGTTTCGGTAAGAATCCAGCTTAAAATACATATATGTAACGTTACTTCAGCTAACAGTTCATTGATGAATTAGCTCACAAGCTAAATGCCACAAGCTTTGTGTTATTCGCCAGATATTACACATGTATGCAATACAAATGCCATTTAGATCGAACAAATAAGAACCTTTCTAGTAGAGAAATTACTCGGAGATGTGCTATATATTTGAAAAAAAGCTCAATGACAATGAATGAATCAATGACAACTCACGTTGAGCTTCTCAGAGGACGGGTCTCCTGGTTACAGAACCACGTGTGTCCATCGATGTATTGTGAAAGAAATGAATCATTCAGAGTCGAATCCTTTCAGCAAATGCGTTCATTAAACCAGTCTGAACTATTCATTTACGAGTCGGAATGAATGGAACCGGGCCGTTGTGAATCTTTCAGCATCTTTACATTATATAATGTAAGTTTTACTTTTTAATTTTGAAAAGAACTACTTAGCGAGTTTTTGAATCAGTTCGTTCAGATAATCTTTTCGAAAGAACCGATTCAAGTGAACGAGTCGAATTCATATGCCGTTCCTCCTACTCTCAGCTCGACGGAACCAAAACTGAATGGCTATTGGTTTGTTTTTCTGTCAGTCACTACGTCAAAATAAAGCGGGGTTGAAAGAGCGGACACGAAGTAGAAGGATTTGGGTGAAGGTCAAATAAATAACAGACTTTGAAGGTCGCTTTGAATCCAACAAACCAAACTGCTCAGAATAGGTCTTAATCGTTCAATTCAAACATTTGAATGACATAAAATCAATAGTGACAACTCAGGACGAGGTAAAAGCTGGAACAGTTGTATTTCAAAAGCAAGAGTGCTGAAAAAGCATGTAGTAGTCTATATTTGCATTTGGCATGTATAATTAGGACAGCACTGTACAAACGATTTCTATTTGTTAACTCCCAATAGTTAACACAATAAACATAATCTGTTATTGACTTTAATAATATTCATTTCAACATTAAACATTTTAAAAATGTCAATATATTTATTGACATTGATTTAACATGAACTAACGATGAGCAGTTAAATTTTTAGTAAAATAGTGATAAATGTTACAAATGAATGGCTCTTGTATTTTAAAGCATAAACTAACGTTAACTAATGGACTTTATTGTAAAGTGTGTACCTCATTAATATCAACAGTGAGAGTAATAGCAATAGACAGTTGCCACAGTTGGGCTGCACAAAATAACGTTTTAGCATTTTTATAGCACAATAGTCTCAAAGCAGGATCTGCAATCTGGATTAGCTTTAACAAAGATTAATTTAATTATTTACACAATGAAGATTATACAACTTTATTGTACATTTGATTATTTTATTTCTGTACCTGAGTAGTGTTTATCTATATCGTTGCTCTACTTTATTTATCTATGCTGGTAACTTGTTAATGATCTTTTTCTGCAAATGCACTCTACAAAATCATCCCAAAGAATATTATAGTACACTGTAAAACTCATAAAGTTAAGGTAAATCAAACCATTTGAGGAAACCGATTGCAACAAACCATGTAAGTTAAAAAACTAATCCTAATGAGTATTGTGAACTTAATCCATTTGAGTAAATGAAGCAATTTGAGCACAGTAAAACCCAATAAATGAAGAGAACTCAAACCAAAAGAGTACTGTAAAACTCAATAAGATGAGGCAACTCAAACCGCCTGAAGAAAACGATTGCAACAAACCATTTAAGTAAAAAAACTAATCTATATGGGTACTGTGAACTTGCTCCATTTAAGTTGAAGTAATGAGGAATTTAATTAACTCATTACCTTCAACACTGTTCAAAGCTCTTTTCAAATGAGTAGAATTAACTTTGTCAATTTTGAGTTACTACACTCATTTCATTTGATAAACCTGACTGTTGGGTTTTATAGTGTATTATTTATTTCTAAATCAAGTTATTTAAATCATTTGGTGAAATATCGCAATATAAATCGCAAAAAAACAAAACAAAAATATCGCAATGTAAGTATTTTCCATATCGTGCAGTCCTAAACTACAGTATATTTTATAAGTCATAGTAAATATTTAGGAAACAATAGTTAGAAACAATAGTTTCCTAGTAAAAATATTGATCATAATGAAATAATTCAAAATAATAAAAATTACCGACAATAACAATGATTTCATAATTGTTTTGTCCCTTGAATTAGTTTTTTGAACTAAAGATGGTAAAGTAGTTACTAATACAACAACAAAAAGCACTGAGACAAAGATCCATTCATGAAAACAGCGGAGTATTTATTATCGCATTTGACATTCAGTTCATCCAAATCTCTTCAAAAATATAGTTTAGAACAAACATCTTTGGTGTTATGAGATAAAAATAAAGATCAGCATGTTCTGAATCAAATTAGGTTCAAATCTTGTTTCAGCTTTTTAGTTTACTGCATTATGACACAAACTGGTAACTACTTAAAGCTAAATGTACTTGTGCGTCTGACCAGTTCTTCCTGAAAAAAAAGAAGATGAGGTAACTTATTAATATAAAGGCTCAAGTTTAGACAAGGGTATGAAAAGACACAACAGTGTAAAGCTCAGAACTGCATCTTCATATATCACACACACACACACACATTTATCCTTGTAAAATTAATTGAACATTTTAAAATGATGCTATATTTTACCTTTTAACTTTCAATGTAAATTTATTTTAGGTCACAAGTTGCACTGGACTAAAATGGCCTCTTATGTGGGCCAATTTAGGTATTTTTATCATTATATATAAAGCATGAATATCTGTGCTGCTTTACTGACCAATATTAGTGCAAAGAGTAATATCAAATGTACTATTATCATTGGAAAAAATGCTGCATTTTTTAAATTAAACAACAGAAAGTAACTTTCTGTTTGCTCCCCTACGTTTAAACAGTTGACTCTTTTTCATTTCGACTCAAACAAGAAATCAGAAATTATGACACAAAGTTCACAGTGCAAGTTGCTTTAAAAAGGAGTTATTTACCAGTGCAAAAGCAGCTTGAACAGACAATATTGCATCACTACAGGCACAACGGTGGATGTTTAGACATTCAGTTTGGTCAGAACAGAACAGTGGTCATTATGAATCTCTTAAAAACTATTGACTCTGATGTAAAACTGGACATACTGTAGTCTCAGGGGTTCAGACTTTGGTATTGGGAGATCAACAATACATCCATATAGGAACACCTACTAAGAAAGGCATTCATTTTTATGTAGTATGTACTCAAAAGACCCAATTCAGTGTATATTTCAATAATGATGTCAGTTATATACAAGCAGACATATTCATTTATGAAAGTTACAACTGGCCCACACTGACATCTAGTCCATCCAAAGCAAATGAGGCCTGAGACCCGGCTTCTATGGGTTAAACTTCAAGTGACGTTTTAAAACCACCAATTGTGATCTACTCTGCTGAAAATGTTTTTAACTTGACAAGGTATCTTAAAAACGTGGTGCTCATTTATGGAAAGCCAGAAAGTAAACACAAGAACATGTTTTTGCATGGTTAAGGTGTGGTCAGACTCTGCTTTTCAGGCCCCACTGACTTCCATTCATATGCAGATTAATGCACCAGACCGGAAACGCAAGCTTGTACGAAAAATATCCAGAGTTCTATGCTTGGTGAACCCTGACCTGTAAATTTGAGTCCCATCATCAGGTTTTATCCGGCCTTTTTTAGTCTAGTGGCTTTAAAAGGCTTGGGAACTTTCAAACTTACCATAGTTAAAGGTGCAGTAGGTGACTGTCTTCAGAAACATTTTGTGTTGCGTTGGTTGAAAGTCTCTTTACATTATAATAGTAATGAATAAAGTAAATAATCTAAATGTATTTTTATATATTTTTATTTTCTGAGTGAGGCATAACCCTGAGGCATAAAAAATGTTCATCCAATTAAAAACTCCTCCCGTAATCCCATAATTCTGATAAGTAGCCCAGACTGTCTGTCAGCAAATGTAGATTTGTACAACTGCACACCTCTGTTCACACAGACACCATGGCTGAAGTATTTCTTTTAGACAGGTAATGATAGGTTTTAAAACTATTTTAGTCACACAAAGCTGATGTAGATTGTGTTGTTTTACAAATGTGTTATATGCACAGAAGTGTTGCATTCACTGACATCTTCCAGTGAAAGATGTGACTATTTTCAGTTTCATAAGGTCTTTTAACAGCATTGATAATGTAGATTTTTATTTACTTTATATTTCGATATTCCACCTAGCCTGCTTTACTGAAGTGAAATTGCTTTTATACTCACATTTGTCATGTCATTTTTGAACAATGACAACTTGTGAGGGGCTCCCTAAATTGTTTACCATGCTACTCTAAATATTCAGTCAGAAAACACATGTAAGTATGGCCTAGTAATAAGTGTAATTCCTGCATGCCTCCGGCCAACCACTAAGCATACAGTAGTCACTTTAGGACAAAGCGCATGAGAGAGAGATCAGCGATTCTTACATGAATGAAATATTGCACTTCATGACAAGTTTTGTTTGCTACACAACTGAAAACCTGCTAGATATAATACAGTGTTTTGTTCAAAATTATAGTATTATAAAGTACTATAAAGTTTTCTAACTGGCCAATAACATGATCTAGTGGGCCTCTGTCATCTTTCGGATGCACGTTCATGATTATAAGGAGTCGTGGCTTTGGTCGACGGGAGGGATTGTGCTTTGAACATATTATGCTAATCGGTTAGCATTTAGGCAGATCACCTACTGCACCTTTAACTGTCATTTATGTCCGCCAAGCACGTGTTAAACAATGGTAAATAATAATAAAATAGTAAATAATAATAAAAATAATAATTGGATATCTCATTCTGTGTGAATGGCCTCTTAAAAATACTATCTTTTGTGTCCAAATGAAGAAAGAACTGAAACGGGTTTGGGACAAGTGCAGGCTGTGTAAATGATGACAGAGTTTCATTTTTGGATGAATGATAGTATTTCCAAATTCGTCTCATATGCATTGCCAGTATTAGTATGAAGTGTATGCTGAATTGGGTCTATTTTTACATCACTAAATTAATAAGACACTTTTTTACTGCATAAAGTACCAACGTAGATGGATTGCAAATTCCCATATCTTAACTTATTTAAATGTTTTTCTTTTCTTTTTTTTGTTTGCGAGATGATCTAAATACTTGTGCCTTGAAAGAAATGTAAACCTGACAGAAGTTCTACAGATGTATTGCTTTCCAAGTCTCTGTGCCAGTCACACTAAAAACTATAAAGTGCTTCCAGGATCCCTGTCATTATTTTAAATAATTATCTGCTTTTGAACCTGTCGAAGTTATTTCGACTTCTTTAAGTCCACTATTCCTTGGACTTTGCTTGACTTTCCCAAGCATAAAACTGTCTAAACAACGCTTGACTGCTTCTGATCATCTGTTGGTTCCTCCAGCTTCAAGACTTCTCTGATTCGTTTCACACAAATATCAGCTGCTTCCTGGGTTTCTTTGGAGAGCTGTAATAGGCTCAGGAATCCATGAGGAAGATCCTCCACTACAGTGAGCGTCACTGGCTGGTTCATATTCCTCAGCTTTTTGGCAAACATCACTGAATCATCTAACAGGGCATCCAATGCGGAAGCCTGAGGAGAGGAATCAAAGCATTAAAAATATAGTTAGCTCCAAGTGCAGATTCACCACAGGTTCACAATGCCTTACCACTATATGCACTGGAGGAAGCCCCTTGAGAAGACTGTCTGGAGCAAGAAGTGGAGAAACAAATGGGTTCTTCATAATCGGTGTGCAAGGCGTCTTTATATCCACCAGACAACTAGACCGCAGTGGCTCAAAGTTTTCTGGGTATTCTTTGACTTCTTGCGGTGCTTCCTCGGAATGTGGTTTAAAAGATGAAGGACCGTTTGATGAAGTGGTTGCAGAGGCTGTTGATGAGGATGACGGTGGTGCTTTTGGGTCTAGCAAAGTTTGAATCCAGTTTGTTGCTCCTTGGGCAAATTTACTCAGCATCTTTACGGTGTCCTGTCCCAGAGCTGCCAGGGTGTCCAACTGCTGAGCTGGCTGTACTGACCGACAGCTCAAACCTGATGATGAAATGTGTGACCGAGACATAAAACAAGCAATCGTGAGGGTGCAGTAGATAGACATTTTAAATTGTCAGAATTGTGCTATTTTAAAAGTTCTATTTGTGTTGGTATACATCCAAGTAAAAAACAAACAAACAAAAAAACACGTTGATTGTCTCCTAGTATTCATATCTGCATCCACTCTGTCTGAAAAGTTTCATTCAAGTCCTCTCCTCTGATGACCTGGGGCCTCATGTACGAAGACTTGCGTGGAAATCTTACTAAAACATTGCGTACGCACAAAGCTGTAAATGTGCGTACGCAGAAAAAAATTCAGATGTATGAAACACTGCGTACGCCGAATCCCACACATATTCTTTTGTACATCCGAATGAACGTGAAACTGAGCGCAACATGCACGAGCGCAAAACCCCTCCCTGCCTCCTCCCCCGTATGAATATGCTAATGACTATGCTAATGGCAAAACCCAACGAAAAAGCAATGGCAAAATCAAGCAAGAAGAGAAACTTTGAACAGAATGTGAATTGGAGGTGCTCCTTTCGGAGGTAGACCGGAGAAAAGCGGTGTTATTTGCAAGTTTGTTCTCCGGAATTAACAACAAAAGAAAAAAAATAGAGTGGGAGAGTTTAGCTGATGCGGTTAACACAGTTGGGTCTGAACATCGCACTGAGTGCATTAAAAAAAATAAATAGTGTGGTTTATATTTGTAAAATGTTGCAGCACTCTTAACAGTCTCAGTGGCGCAGCTCGTAAGACGCATGTGATCATGTTTTGACACGTTCGAGCATGAACTCGGCTCGAATCCAGCGTCTGATGAACTCTTTCTTCTTTTTTTCCCCCGCTACATATCAGATTTTGCCCACTATTTATCACGAGAAAGACAAGTAGGAATCATCAATAAGTTTGTGCATATTTTATTTGCACATTTATTGAATGGAAATGTTTCTGATTCACGAATGCAAATTCATCTTCAGATGGTGCCTTTATAGCAATGTGCGTGCAGTAGATCGCTCAGATTACATTGGGAAAACAGGCGACCGCTGCAAATTGTGCTTTAATGTTTAGCTGCTCAACTGTATAGTATGGAAACCTTATTTACCTGCTAGATGAACCCGTCTCATACAGCTGCCATTGCAAGGCTCAGACACTTTGTAGAGAGGAATTTAACACAACTGCCTCTAGGAGTCGCCAATGGAAATAAAACAGACACACACAAAAAATGTGCGTACGCCAGCCAGAAAGCTGCCGTGAAGCTGCGCATATTCCCATGTTCAGTTCATTGTTAGTAAATCCAAACGTGAGCGATTCTGAGCGTGAAACCTGGCGTACGCAAAGTTTTTGTGCGTACGCAGCGTTGATACATGAGGCCCCTGGTCTGTGTGACTGTTTTCCACTTATGCTTTGTTTACACAGTATGTAAATAAAAGTAAGTATCTTAAAAAGTTGATGATAATTTGCGAATAGAGTACAATTTCCGCTGAATGCCACAAACAGAGTTTAAAAAAATCGACTTGAATTTTAAAGTTAAAATTAAATTAGTATGAAGTGAAAGGCACCCTGTGAATAAACTAGAAAAAAGTGTCCTGATGTTCAAGTTCTCTTTGCTTTTGGTGTGAACCCAGCATTACAGCCAGTGTCAGAGACTTCCACAGCACTTATCTACAAAGTGATGGATTGGATTTGCTTTATATAATCATGGTGTAATCACTTTCCGGCCATCGGACATTAGGCATATATATATATATATATAGTTAAAACCAGAAGTTTACATACACTCTAAAAAAGGAACATAACCATTTTTTTTTTAAAAATGTGTGAGGGTAAATCATACTAAACCTTTACTATTTTGGGTCCGTTTGGTTTACCTATATGATTAAGATTTGCTAAATGCCAGAATATAGAGATAATTTTATTTGAGAATTTTTTTTTATTAATTTCTAGACAGTCAAAGTTTATAATTATTTCCTTGGTATTTTTGTTTTAGCTTTGCTTTAAAACTGTAAACCTTTGCTCAAATGTTTTGGGTATCCTTCCACAAGCTTCTTACAAAAGTTTGAAGGAATTTTGGCCCATTCCTCCTGACAGAATTGATGTAACTGAGTCAGATTTGTAGGCTGTCTTGCGCGCACAAGCTTTTTCAACTCTGCCCACAAATTTTCTATAGGATTGAATTGAGGGCTTTGTGATGGCCACTCCAAAACCTTAAAGCACATTTTAACTAATTTGGCAGTATGCTTAGGATCATGGTTTGTTTGGAAGACCCATTTGTGGCCAAGTTTTATTTTCTGGCTGATGTTTTGAGATGTTGCTTCAGTATTTCTACATAATGTTCTTTCTTCATGATGCCATCTATGCTTAGTTCCAACAGACCACAGGACATGTCTCCAAAAATTATTATTTGTTCCTGTGTAATTTAGCAAATTGTAATCTGGCTTTTTTGTTGATTCTGGCTTGTAGATTTTCCCATGTTGTCACACAATAAAGCAGTGTGTTTGAGGTTTTCCTTAAATGCTATTCTACAGTTATGCTTCTAATTAACTCAAATGTTGTCAATAAGCCAATCAGAAACTTCCAAAACCTTGACACCATCATCATCTGAGCTTTTTCAGAGGCATAATAATCTTATTGTTTGTAAATTTGACTGTCAAGAAAAGTTATTTTACGGTGGCGCAGTGGGTAGCACGTTCGCCCCATGTTTGCGTGGGTTTTCTTTGGATACTCCGGGTTTCCCCATAAGTCCCCCTATAAGACATGCGGTATAGAAAAATTAAATAAGAACTAAATTGTCTACTAAATTGTTTCCAAGTTATGGGTTGCAGCTGTAAGGGTATCCGCAGGGTAAAAAACATATGCTGGATAAATTGGCGGTTCATTCTGCTGCTAAAAATACACCTCTCTACCACTTCAGTTGAAAAGATTGTTAGCAAAGAATCTACTCATTTTTTCATATTTTTTTTGTCAAATAATATATGATTATGATTTCAGAGTACATCACACCCTGTGTGTGGGTTTATTTGTGTAAGAGCAGTCGGTCACTGAATATATATATATATATTGATATTTATTGAAAACTGTACATAAATATATATCATTTTGTTTATAATTAGTTTCCCCTATCTTCTTTCTCAAATAAAACAACAGTATCTTCTCATGAATATGTTAAATGATTAGAGACACAGCATGGCCTTGTGCAAAACTGCTTTCACTGAAGTTTCAAATATATTCCACTGCTTTTTATTTGGAGAATCTTGACATCCAGTTTTGCAGTTGTTTATTACTGTAAAGCTGCTTTTTTTTTACGGTGACTCACCAGCATAGGCGTCGATACACTTGTAGAGCACACTTAAAGGCAGCAGAGGGTCGATTAAAGTGAGCAGTCTAGATGGTGAGGCGTCTGTTGTTAGTAAAGTCGCTGGATACGCTGCCACAATCCCATCAGGAACACGTACACCATGAGACATGGCCCTCATAGATACTGTTATACACAGGTTACCGCCTGCACTGTCTCCCACCAAACAAACATGCTCTGCTGTCGAACCTGTGAAGTAAAATTGACATTTTCTTTGTCATATCCATATCTATTATTATGCTCACACAACTAAAAGAACACATTTTGAAGTAGTTCTTTAAAGAGTCTTAAATGGATAAATTATACCAGATATATATACATATATATATACAATATTTTTAAAATTACTACATAAATAAAATTTTAAAAAACAATTACTCAATGTTAGTAGTTTCTATCTAGAAAGTGGTGTATTATACAAACCCAGCAGGTGGCAGTTCTTCAAGGCCCAGCAGTAGGCGTAGAAACACTCTTCTAGAGCGCGGGGGAACGGGGCCTCTGGAGCCAAAGAGTAATCCACCGACAGGATGGGCACATTCAGATCTTTAGACCAGCTCTTTAAATAATTCTACAATAGAAACAAAGGCCCTGTTAGCACCTGGTGTTATAATGCATATTGGTCAATGGGATCACAAATAAACAAAGGAGACTAAGGCCCCGTTTACACTAATGCGTTTTTGTTTTTTAAACGCATAAGTTTTGCTACGGTTACGCCATCTGTCCACACTACGCTGGAGTTCTCGAGTGCCGAAAACGGAGCGTTTTGAAAACGCTGCTGCTCCGTTTCAGTGTGGATGAGGAAAAACGAAAGCGGGACTGCTGAGATTCGCTTCCTGATTGGGGCTTTTGTGTCATTGCGTATCCTTCCCTTATTCGTCAAGCCCTATCACATGACTATAACACATGGCTTTAACGCTACCGGAAAACAGTACTGTAAACAACAACATGGGCACAGAAATTGGAGCTTTGTTTGCACTATTGTCTGTTTTAGGCGCCATTGTGCAGTTATTCATTTGTTTCGTTTAGTAACAACTCGACCTCGTCATCTGTTCACAAAAATACCTCTCTTGCTTTCTTTGCCATCACGTTTAATGTACAATTGGCGTTTGTTGACTAATAATAACCAAATGCCGAGCGAGACGCATGCTTTCTGTGTATACTAGAACGCTCATGCCCAGAGTGCGCGAATGGTCACGTGATATGCGTTTTTGGTGCCGTAGTGTGGACGGAGTTATGTTCAGAGACGCTAGGTGAAACGCTAGTGTGAGCGCGGATCGTTTTTGATCTAAAACGCCGTTTTAAAACTAAAACGCACTAGTGTAAACGTCCCATTAGTCCCATTTACACCAATTTTGTCGACTTTGACTAATTATTTGTTTCCCACTTGGTATTGTTTACCCAAAAGTGGTTCTTTATTCTGTTAAACACTGAAAACATGTGAACACTGACTTCCATAGTAGGAAAAACTAATACTATGGAAGTCAATATTTACAGCTTTCTTTAAAATATCTTCTTTTTTGTTCAACAGGAAAAATAAAGTAAAAAAAACCTACATACGGTACCTTTAAAACATAGGTAATTAGGAAGACAGTATGTGTTTTTTTTTACCCTATTCAAAAGTATTCGATCATATGAGTGTTTACACTACCAAAGCAATCAAGTTGAATGTTTCTCTCATCTCTGGAAGTGACCGAAAGACCCCATTTACACTTGTGTTTAGCATTGACCAAATAGAAACATTTAGTAGAGCTGTGATCGGGCCATAAAAATTAGGCTTGATAGGGCCTGAGCCCGACAAAAATGATAGAAATTAAGCCTAAACTTGTCGGGTCCCGTCAGGTTCAGGCAAAGATCTTCAGCTCTAACATCTATCTAGTGAGCAACCTTATACAGGAAGATGACACTGCCACAGCCATACCTCATGTGATTTTGAAGTTTGTGCAACAAATCCTCCTCCATGGAAGTGTATGAGCAAGCATGGAGAAAGAGGAGCTGTCTGACGATTGAAACCCCCTGACAGGGAGAGTTGAGGACCCTCGGGACGAGAAAGTGACAACAGTTCGGCACTGTCCTGTGAGAAGAGATTAAACATGAAGGATGTTAAATAATTATGTCAAAAATGCAAATGATTTGAGGTCAAAACCTTTTAATCCATTTGACATCCATACATTGATGCCATTTTGACATATGAAGGCTTCAATTCCAAATTTACATTGGATTTTGTTTACCTACAATGTATGCAAACAACAAGTTAACATCTAACACTGGCATCAAAATACATCAAAAATGTTTTTATGATCACCAGTGTTTGATCAAATAGATTTTTAACATGATTTTGATCAAAGTGCCTGCTGTGTTTAAAGCCCCAATATCAACATTGACTATGCAATTTTTAATCATCTAAGTGTGTGTGTGTGTGTGTGTGTGTGTGTTTGTGTTTGTTTGTGTGTGTGCGCGTGCGTGTGTGAATTTCCCAAAGTAGCAGTTTTGGATGCACACATTCACAACTGAGATTATATATTTATCTTTTCTTTTTGATCAAGCACACAAACCTGTCCTTGCCGGAGAACGTGCGAGATCAAGCGCACATTGACTGGTCCAGGGCCCCAGTGTGCAACCGGAGGCTTCACAGCCACTGAGAGACTGGGGTCAGAGGCCAGAGGCAAACTCAGACTCTCAGCTGGAACAGTTAGTGTTACATTCACCTGCACCACACTAGAGGTAATCCTTGTCAAGCCCTTTAAAGAATAAAGGAAATTAAAAAAAAGAGAACAAAAGTGACAATTCAATTTATCTTCAGTTTAAGGTCAGTCAGAAATTAGTGTATCTATTTAGTAAATATGCGTTACCTTAGATCACAGGTGTCAAACTCAGTTCCAAAAGGGCCGCAGCTCTGCACAGTTTAGTTCCAACCCTAATCAAACACACCTGATCAAACTAATTGAGTCCTTCAGGCTTGTTTGAAACCTACAGGTAAGTGTGTTGGAGCAGGGTTGGAACTAAACTGTGCAAGGCTTCGGCCCTCCAGGAATTGAGTTTGACACCCCTGCTTCAGATGAACATAATGTGTCATTTACAATTCTGTAATTGTGTTTGAGCAGGAAAAAAAGATATGCAAAGTCATAAAGCATCTATTTCAATGAGCACCCTTCTGAACGCCTTTAAACGCTACACTTGGAGTTCTGAATTGTCTTTCGTGAATAAGATCTCAAATTCAAACAATTCAAAAACCAGCCTAAAATTGTGTTAGTAGTGTGTTGTTACCATTTCAGAGAGACACTGTTTCACAGATTTATATACTGATACATGGCAAGGTTGACATTTGCATGCAATCGCTCAAATATAGGTCCTGGGGCCTCATGTATCAACGCTGTGAACGCACAAAAATTTGCGTACGCCAGGTTTCATGCCCACGTTTGGATGTGGCCCCAGGTGTTTATGTGCTGTTCTGATGGAGGTTAAACAAAAATAGAAAAGCTTATGTGAAAACTACACAAAGAAAAAGCATGAGGGCGACTTCTTCTGTGCTACAAGTGAGTGTCAAAAGCATAAAGTTGTTGTTTTTCATTAAGCTCCATCTAATGTCAGGATTTTGCACTTTCACTCAGCTCATCGACAGTGTAACCTGCTTGAGCATGAATGTTGACAAAAAAATGCTAGTGATAAGCAATACACATCCAGGTGTGCACAAGGCTTGTGCACAAAATGAGCAGCTGATTTGCTTTTAAAGAGACACAGCGTGTAGTTGCTTGCACCTAAAAAACATTAAGAAGAACAAATATGATAATAAATTATAATTTTGAGCTGAAACTTCACAGGCACATCTTGATAACACCTGAGACTTATATTATTTCTATGGTAAAAATGGGTGCCCTATAATGAAAATTTGGGTACACCAAAGCATAGTAGAATAATAAAAGATCAGTATATGGAAATGGGCATACTGTGAGCCTCAGACACCACTGTTTACTCGTTATTACACTCAAGTGTAAAACCCTGGTGGAAAATTGGCTAATCAGAGGACAAAACAAACTATGACGAGGATGCAAAAAGCAAGATTTACAGATTATACATTTATTTGGCTCCATTCGAAGAGGCATAAGGTATGTTTTATTGCATCTTTTGTTAATTTATAATGTTTATTGTGCAATTTGAAACGCATGTTTCAACAAATACATGTAGACTGCTGAATTGTGTCAAATCACTCAGATCAACTGTCATCTGTTTTCAACAACATTAAAGCTTAAAATACAACACGATACATCTCTGTCACTCTCTTCTGTCAAGTTTAATTATAATCTAGCCTTTATCCACATCTCGTGAGCAAAACCAATTAAACCAATGTCGTATATGGCACCTTTAAAAACGAAACTATACTATACTTATCCCTAACACATAACAATAGTAGAATACAACAAGACAGAAGTTGTTTGTGTTTCATCAGTACTCACACACAGTCTTGTACTTACTGATAAAAGTTCAGTCTCTGTAATATTCCAAAAGGTTTTCCAAAACTGCATATCGAGATTTTGAGTGATGCGCTCAAACTCCGCCCCCCTCAGTTCAGGGTCCACCACATATTTGCCCGATGTAAAAAAAGAAAGAGCAGCGATGCCTGAAAAAAAGAGCAAACCGCAGTAATAAAAGATCTTTAAAGGAGCTGGAAGAGATTAATGTAACTACAGCTGTGTTTTTTGGGGATAACGCACATATATGATAATAACAATAATTATGGGACTTAATGATGAGAATTATTTTTGATAAGAATTATTTAAGACTTTAAATAAGAAATAAACACTTTAATTAATACAAATAATTAATGATGTAACAGGGTTTTACAAAACGCTAAGAATTTACTCCTATAGCCAGTGGAAAATATTTTTAGTTTCCCCATTAAAATTCTAATTTAGCTATTGCTTAGGCACATATTTTAACTAATGTGTAAAAACAAGCCAACTCATGATATATACATATACACGTACTGCATTAGTTTTCTTAAAAAAAAAGACAATTTTTAAAAATGATGATAAACTAAAGTAAACAGTTTGTCCAGGTCAGCGTCTTCACCAGACCACACTAAAAAAAATACATGGAGAACCAGTGTTATTGTTAGGACGATAATTAAACCAAATTGGTGCATAGAGTTAATAAATGTATCTTTTGTCAAATGTTTTTTTTATAATTGTTGGTTGTACCGGATAGCTTTACATGAACAAGAGAAAAATTAATACCTGTTTAAAATGACAACACCATGGCTGTTTCTCAATATGTGTTCTTCAGCATTTTTGCATCCTCGTGTTCTCGTGTAATGCCATCATCAGTTCAGTTTCAAAACTCAAGACCGCAAGAGCGGAGGATGCGTGAGAGTTCCCGGATGTGTTCTTGATATAAAGGATGCGTTGATGCAGACTTGAGCGCTACAACTTGCTTGAGAAGTGCCAGAAGTCATTGCGTTTGAATAAAGGAGGTGGGAAGCACAACATTTATATATATATATATATATATATATATATATATATATATATATATATATATATATATATATATATATATATATATATATATATATATATATATATATATATATATATATTTATTATTAAAGTTCAGAGATAATACTTATTTGTCTCCGGAGTTTCCCTAAATGAGACTGTAAAAGTGACCATTACGTTCACACTGCGAGGCTTAGTACTTAAATCAGATTTTTTCTTAGATCAGATTTATTTTGCACGGCTGTTTACACTGCTCTTATAAATGTGGCCAATATCAGATTGGAAGTGTGAACAGATCATTGTTCTAAACTGACCCGTATGCACAAAAGTACACTTACAGAGAGCACAACATGTCTAATTATGCACACTATGTGTATACTGTATGAGGTAAGCACGTTGTCAGATCATTTTTATAAGATTATTAGCCTTTTCACAGACAACCGTGTTCTGAACCGGCTTGTTCTGCTACTACTAATGTGTGTTTAGACATTGAGACCTAAAATAAGTCATTGAAAACACTGATTATTTGTGTTTTATGAGAATCGCGGTGTGTGGCACTCTGACCACTGGTTTACTAAACTCATAAAGAGTTAATGAGCAGCCGCAGACTGAACTGTGAAGGCGGAGTTGGTTTATCTTTGTTTGCAAAGTTATTTCATTTTACTTCGTTATAAACAGCAGACACGTGCAGAAGGGGGGTTTGGGTGCTCGAGCACCTGCCCTTTTTTCTCTGGAAGAGAATGTTCCTCCTCCCTTGCACACGGATTCCCTATCCACAACACCCACGAAACTCTTCGGCTTCGCTATCAACCTGTGCCTCAGTCGTTAACCAGATTAGTTAACAAGCACCAATTTTTCTTTCAAAATTTTTTAAAAATGAACAACCAACTCTCTGTGGTAATCGCCCTGTGTGCCATTCTACTGTGCTGCTGAGGAGTAGATGATGTCTGCAGCACAGAATGATGACGCAGTTTTTATGTAGAAGTCACATGAAATCCGACATAACCGTTCACACTGCAGTAACATTGCAAACCATCAGATCAAAAATCATTTTCCTTTAAAGAGCCCCTATTGTGGGTTTTCGAAAATGAGCTTCCATGTAGTGTGCAACACAGATCTAAGTGAAGTGAAATATCCAGCTAAGGCTTAAATCTGAAAGTGGACAGTTTTTAAAACTATTGATTCATCTAAAAAAAGAGTCGACTCATAGTGGTTAGAATGAATCGTCTTCATAACGAGTCTTTAGCCGTTTCGGCGTGACGTGACTACGAAACATTGTTGTTATGGGCGCAAACCCGGGAAAATTTAAACCTGCGCCCCGCCCACTAACACGGCCGCGAAGACAAACAAATCCTGAAGTCATGAGTCAATAAGACGCTGTGTTTACCTGGATATTATTGGAAGTGTGAGGGGAAATAATTGATTCAGCAGTCTACAAGCTTACAGTGGGCGATTCATTCATTTGTTAAAGGAAGGATCAGAAAAGACTGATGTATGAGACTTGTGAGAATGGGCAGACAATACACAAGGGGTGCTTGCAAAATAAGGCCAGTTTATTAGGCACAAAGGCAGCCTGCTACACGCTGGTGAGCACTACAACCCCCTGGCTGGGGATGGGATCTTTGGGCAAAGCAGAGTACAGGTAAGCCCTGAGAACACTTCACGCAAGAGGTGCCACAGCAATAATTGCAAATAGAAATGATCTAAGTTACAGCTGAGAAGGGAGAAAAGCTCGGTCACGGAAATTACGCTCAGTAAATGATGTGCACGCTATCGGTTTCATTTTCAATGCTAAGTGCGGTTCATACTTCCCGTGCGGGGGGTTATGACAGTCACAGGGTTACGGCGCGGGCCCGTCCGCCGGGGGCTTGATGAACCGCGCTGGGCATTTGTCTCGCGCTGGGCATTTGTCTAGTGCTGAACGCTGTCGACCAATCGCAACAGGCTGTCATCGGTCCAATCAGCGCAGATTAGCTTTGCGCTAAGGAGGGGTTTGGGATCTATTAAATCGCTGAACGATTAATATGGGAGTCGCTGGGATAATTGGGTAAAAATAAATGCATATTATAAGACAATGAAAGTGTTTTTTGACCTTGCATGCATATCAGTGTGTTGCTGGAGACCCATATAACCGAAATATGACCCTTTTTCATGTATTATATGGGCTCTTTAAAAACCTGTGAAGCTTATGTGACCATCAGTAAGAACGCAGCATCTCATTTCTCACAGGACACGTTCTCTGTTCCTGCGGTCTCTCGAGTTCGCTCTCGGGAACGATCTCCACAAGAACAGGAGTTCATCCTTTGCGTTCTTGGAATTGAGAAACAGCCCATATATCAGTGAATTTAAGGCTTTAGGACCCCGCTGACACCCTGTATAAAAGCTCTAGGGTCATTTATTTGTCTTAGGAATTGGGCATTGAAAAGCTTGTGATGAGATTCAGACTTAAACTGACACAAACACAGATATTACAGTACAAAAACAGGATTGTAGAAATGTGTACACTTGCCATATTAGGCATAAATGCAGAGAACTCATATCTAAGTGATGTGCTGTTTGAAAACAATCCGCTTGTTAAGTGGTGACATGTTGGTGATGGATGTAATACTGTTTCCGGGTCCAAGCCGCCACTCATTTGAGTTAAGAAATTATTTGTTTATGATCACTTTTAATTCATATCACACATTAAAGCTAATTTTATATAAGGTCATAGTGTAAACAATAATCTCTGGGCTTGCTGCATCACAAATACCAAAATTTTAACAATTTATGAAAAAAATGAATGACTTTCTGGCCATCGGATATTAGGCATGGACATATATATTGCGATCGTGATTTTCGAAAGTATTAAATCGCTTTGTAAAAGTTTATAATTACCACTTCATGAGTCTCCCCATACATTTGAATAGAGCTCTTGGACCCGAAAGCCGCTTCGCGTAACGTCACAGTTAACAAGCGGATACAAACGCACAATAGTAAATACTTGGATAAGCCTCTCCAAGTCTGCGCTTACCTAAACCAGTCTGCTGTTTCTTGTAGTTTTCTCCAAAAGACACCATACTGATGACCACAGTCTGTAAAAAAGGCCTGAGAGAGGGAGAGAACTTGGAGAAGAGACAACAGATACCTTTTAGTGTTATAAAAAAAACAAAAAACATTTAAATGATGGGTGAACTTTTGTAAAAAATAAATATTCAGATGATTTCACCTGGAAGCCCAAGCAGCGGCCATAGAAACAGGCTTTGTGCATGGAGATGTACTCTTGCACAAATCTCTCGCTTAAACCTCCTTCCTCTTGTGAATAGAGCTGACCGTTGGGATTGTCATTCAGTAATACCTGTGCCAGGTAAAGTAATGCCCGCAGCTGGCACAGGGCACTACAGTACGCTTCCATTTCTGCCACATTATGGTCCATACGGAAAAACGCTCCAGTGCAGTTTGATGCAATGTAACGGGCCTTATGGGTAATGTGGATGATACAGGAATGAACCACCTATCAATAAAAAAGAGAAAACAGTCAATGATGACCTTATGTGGATATTAAAGGGGTGGTGAATGAAAATTCTGTCATCATTTATTTACTCATGATTAGTTGCAAACTTGTTAGAAAAAGATACAAAGAAGATATTTTGAAGAAAGCTGGAAACCGGTAACCATCGACTTCTCAAGTATTTAAATTTGCTACTATGAATGTCAGTGGTTACTGGTTTCCAACACTGATTAAAACTGAGAAAAATAAATAAATAAAACTGGTTCAGTAAATTTTGGAGAAGGTGCTCGCTGCAGAGCCAATTAGGGGGAGCTAGAGCTCTAGCTCCCCCTCGCTGGAGCTAATGGGTGGGGCATACACGTCATCGGTCCAAGTGGTGCTCGCTGCGGGAAGCCTCCGTCCAAACTGTACAACCTGCATGGCACGGTAAGACATCTGAACCATACCTGTCAACCCTCCCGTTTTTCCCGAATTTCTCCCGTATTTTCAGTCTTTCTCTGAAACGTGGCAAATACACATTAAAGAGGCGAGCATCCCCATACTCAACCCATACCGCCGAACCATCAGGGGCCGCCCTTACTCTTAAATGTGAGTGTTCTGTGCTTTCGCTTTGTTCGGACATAAAAACACGTTAAAATATACACAAAACGGCGTCGGTGGAAGGGCATATCCCTTTTTTTCCCCAATGTTGAAAGGTATGATCTGAACTGTAAAGACAAACTGAGATGTGTATAAAATCTAAATCTTACACTTATCACTGTTTCAACATGACTATTGACCCCTGAAACATTAATCGCGAGTGTTTTGGCATAACTATCAATAGCTAGTAAGCACTAGCATCCCCCCATGTTACGTTTTATGTGTAGTGTTTTATTTAATAATAGTTTTTTAATTAAATGTTAGTATTTGTTTAACTTGCACAGATGCATCAGACAGTACTTTTGCAAGGACAGGATCCACAGCAGTCTATCCAGAGATGTACAGAGTGTTGCCAAAAATACCACTGTGCCTACTGTAAATTTGTGTGTCGACATTTACATGAGATCCGAAATCATGTAGCTAATCACATGCGAAATGCAGTTAAAGAAAAAGGTATGTGTTTGATTTTTTTTTATTACAGTACTGTGGGTGTGAGAAACAAGTCGTACTTGTTACTCTGAATTTCACATACTTTGCTTAATTTTTTTTGTTATTGGTTTCTGCAGTACATTAATTAATTGGAATCATTATAAATATTAAAAACAAGTATATAAATACTCTTAACGTGGCAATCAGCCTACAAGGGTTAATCTAGAGTTTGTCAGGCATTTGTTCCAGCTGAGTAGTAGCATCTTCAGCTAATACTATATTATATTAAAATATATTAATTATATATTAATAGATTATATATTAATCATGGCTTAATTTGATAGAATTACATGTGTTCTGTTTGGACAGAACAAAACTTTCACACACACTAGCCTTAATGTTTGGTGGGAGTGTATAAAAAAATAAATTAAAAGAAGGATATTAATGTTGTTGTGCTCTTGAGTGAGATGTTTCAACACAAAACCTAAGCTTAGGCGATGCACTGTATTAAACGTGTAAACAAGACAATTTGGCTAATTTTATTGTTTCTACGTTTTAGATTTTATCATCATCAAGTGTGGTCTAAAGTGCAGGCCATCACCACATTTTCACTGCTGTTACTGTTCATCAACAGTAATTAGACGCGACAATCTTATTACACATTTTAAAATCTGTAAAAATTCAGCATCTGGACAATCACTATCCCCAGCATCAACAGCACCACCTCCATCTTCAGCATCAGCCGCACCATCACCAGCATCAGTAGCACCTGAACCATCACCAGCATTACCACCACCAGAACCATCAGCAGCTCCAACACCACCACCATCCCCAGCAGCACCAGAACCATTACAAGCAATAGCAGCACTACAATCCCCAGCATCAACAGCACCACCATTCCCAGCAGCAGCACCACCACCATCCCCAGCATCTGCAGCACCACCACCATCCCCAGCACTACAATCCCCAGCATCAACAGCACCACCATTCCCAGCAGCAGCACCAGAATCATTACAAGCAATAGCAGCACTACAATCCCCAGCATCAACAGCACCACCATTCCCAGCATCAGCACCACCACCATCCCCAGCATCTGCAGCACCACCATCATCCCCAGCACTACAATCCCCAGCATCAACAGCACCACCATTCCCAGCATCAGCACCACCACCATCCCCAGCATCCGCAGCACCACCACCATCCCCAGCAGAACCAGAACCAACCACAGCATCATTTTCAACAAAAAGATTACGTGTCCGACAGCAAGTCAGGGTGACTTGCACACACTGTGGCATAAAAATAAATCAAAGGAACTTGCGGGTTCATATCAACCGAAGACACAGGCAAAGGGTAGAGGATATTACAGCAAATCGACATTTATCAAGCCAATGCATTGATGCCAAAAATGGCATCTTTGCTGTTGATAAATCATTCTTTAAGCCATGCTCTCCGATACATGTTCAAAAAAAAACATGGGGTGCAAGCCAAAAAATAATCTGTGAATTAGATGAATGCAACACAAATGCTGAATTTGCAGTTAGGAGTGGAATTCTTCCTTATGAGTGCATTCATCTTAAGTCATTACTCTTCTGTCCCCTCTCAGACATTACACCCATCATTTTAGATGAAGAGGTACTGACAGAAATGGTTACTTGCAGGTTTTTTGGGGATGCAAGGAAGCAGAACTGCTTAAACCTACAAAAGGCAGCTACTGATGCAGGTGTTCCACTTTCTGTTGAGATTACTGTTGCAGGGCCACCATCCAAAAAGTTCATTTCAATATATGAGCCAAAAGTGTCATACCACAGCAGACTGGGTAGGGTAATAGCAGCCTTTGATGCAAAAAAAAAGTCCTGGCACTGTCCATGTGCCAAAGCAAGACAGTCATGTCTTCATAAATCAATTGCAAAATGGCATCTTTTTACTACTGACCGAGATCTGTTCATGACTGCAGCGAGTGATATTACTCCAGATTCAGTAGTGAATAATCAAGAGACAGATTCTGTATCCAAAGCAGTGCCAGGTATAGATGAAGGACATGCATATCCTCCTGATGATGCAGGCCTTCAAAAGATGGTTCACTATTTAGTGAAAAAAAAAGCTCTTCCTGCCCAACTGCCCCAGCATTTGGTTACTGGTTCCAAATCTTTGCAAGATATTCCAAGGCAGTTAATACCAGAAGAAACATCATGCATGGAGTGTGCCGGGCAACTTACTGAGCCACTGCTCATAACAGCAGATGCCAAACTTGTTACTTATACTGGCGTTGTAAATGGTGAGACATGTCAAAATATATCATCGAAATCATTTTAGCTGTATTTCTAATGTTCAAAAACAAAGCAGAGGTCAGTGCACAGTGGACTGCTAGATGATAGAAAGCAAGCAATAATGATACAGTACTTTTTCTTTTGCTTTCGTTTTTTAGGCTTTTCTACATACTGCAAGGAATGTCCTGACTGTGGGATGATGTACAGATATCAAGAATGGAGTAATGGAATTCACAATTTCAATGACCATATACTCCTTACCCTTCATTTGTGTATTGTACTACGTGGATCACTTCAGGTAAGAAAAAACATTAATTAATGTTTTGCTGTTCTTATTTTATGAATGTGTGCCTTACTATGTTTTATACTTTCTTAGACTCACCATTCTGTAAGCCGAGCAATTGAAGTCATTGAGCAAACAGAAAACAAGACCCTCCCTAGAAAAGCCACAATACTTCATGCCTATATGCACTTTGAAGCCATGACTTCACACGACTACTTATATACTTGTTACAAATGTGGATACTATCCACCAGTGGTGGTCATGGACCTTCACAGAAAAGGTGTATTCAATATGCCTGGTAAGTAACAGAACTAACAGCTTTTAATTAATAAATGAAAAATGACAATACATTTTTAATACCATGCTTAAATCTGCAGTAAGTGAAATGGAGGCTCCACCAGCACACTTTGATGGCACTGTTAATATTAAACAATTTTGGGACTCTGTGACGGCTGAAATTGTTTGCAGCGGATTTCTTACCTGTAAGTTGGCCTCCTACATATCTACTTAAGTCTCTTCACGTAAAGTATAGGACTTGTCTATTCCCCAATAGATTGCAGCAATAGTATTGTGATATACACTTTGCATGTTACTACGATTGTTTTGTCTTTATCACAATTGTGATACAACATTCTTAACTGAAAGTAAATTTAAGTGTGGGTTCACACAAGTTGCTAACTTTTGATCCTGTTGCTGTATTTACTCATAGTTGTTTGTTATTGACTATAGCTCCATGGTGTTTCCAAAATAAAAAAATAAAAAACATGCGTTTTGTAATGATGCAGTTTTTTTTTTTTTTTTTCAATTTCAAGGTGGTCGACAGAACCCGTTTGTGGTTGTTCCAAGTTATAACAACTGGGCTCCTTGGATTGGACCAAAAACCAGAAGGGATGAGACAGTTTTAAACACAGAACATGAAAAGCTTCATGCACCAAGACAGGCTACTGAAATGGCAGATCTCCAGATGACAGAGGAGAGACTTCAAGATGCACTAATTAATCTCAAGGTAATAGCATGTTACACTGATTATTGATTCACTGTGTTTGAATTAAGCTAAATATTATTTCTTCTTAAAATAATAGGTGGACATGGTTCGAAAACTGTGCAAGCAATGTGGCTTGGACTCAAAAGGCTCAAAAACAGACCTCATCCTAAAACTGCGGGATGAAATGAAGAACAGGTCATCTTATGATAAGATCTTTGAGAAGGTCTGGGGAGCTTCAGGTAAGATGCATCTTTCACTGTGCAATTAGATCTGTAGCTGTGTCTGTTTATTCCACAGTGTTAAAAAGTCCTTCTGCCAGGAGAATGTAATGTTTGTAGGTCAAGCATACAAGTAGCAGTTATTAAACATTGTTTATGTAAGTTATATTAAATGAATTATGTGTTTTCTATAGGTGGTTGGGCAGCTGTTATGTGCCCCTGTGCAGTGGTGTACTCCATAAAATTTAACTTAAGAGCAGAGAGTCCCAGAGACTATGCTGACATGTTACTTAGCTGGAAGCACTTTCCAAACATAGCCATATACGACTTTGCAAGAGGACTGGCAACACATACTAACTTGAGGGAGCCTGAAAAAATGCCATTTAGCCCACACGAGGGCCGACTGGCTGAAGCAACCACAGACAATCTACAGCTGGCTGGTGAGGGAAAGCTAAAGGTCAGTTTACCTTGGCTCAAAACAAAGAAAACAGATTCAGACACAAACTGCCACCCGATCACTGGGTCATCTGACCACTACACCCTATATGACATTTTCCATGAGAGGAATACAAAGGATGCTCGAGATGCCCTTCGGAGGATTGGACTTGTCCCAGAACTGGCTGGCTGGGTTAACAGCCAGTGTGCTGAGCAGTTATTTGCAGACATGAGGAAGAACAATTATTTTTTGAATACCCTCACACCCTCTCAGCACATCTTTATGATGCGGAACATACTACAACACTACAACACAAATTGCAACATTAAAACTAAAGCCAGCATCCAGAAAGTAGTAGGCAAAGATGTTCAGTTGCAGTTGGATCACAACGGTCAGATAGTAATGGGTAAGTAAATTAAGGTGTTTATTTTGTCAGTTGTTTAACATTGAATTTTTAACTGTATCATTTTCTTATAATCTGTACTGTTGTTGTTTTGTTTTCTTTAATTACAGGAAAAGCTGCACAGATACCAACTGAAGCAGGTGAACCAATACAATACAGTGAGTGACAGAAAACTAAGTAAAGAGCAATAATACATCTGGATTTAACAGTATTAATCTTCTTCATCTTGGGGAATATTTTATGATACTTCATTTTCTACTGCTCCTGTTTTCACATCAGGAGTTTAGATCAAGAAATATTTTTTTTAAAACTTGTGATTGTACACTACTTGTCTAACTAAGCTAAAAACAAGCTTTACTAAGAGCATAAAATATCATTTAAAATATGGATCTTCTCTTAAGACTGTACTATCCCATCTCACTTAGTTCAAAGTGCAATGACAAGCCAGACAGATGAACAAGCAAGCAGGAGGATATGGGATGTTGACTATCTCCCAGCAGAACAGAATTCGGTAATTTATTCATATTGCATTGATTGTCATAAGTATTTTTTATCTGAATTACTGTTCATATTGGTTATGTTTTAATGAGTTATATAACAATGTTTATTTCATTTTATCAGCTGGCTTATGTCTTGGATAGAGCCAAAGATCCAAGTGAGGATTTACTTCAGCTGAGCCCAGTCCAAACATTAAAGAGAAGTGACTTTTGGTCTTTGGCCTTTGATGAGTTAGAGGCAACGGTAAATGTCCATTCATAAACATTATTATGCTGTTGACATAGGGTTGATATGAATGCAAATTTACTAATAGTCATTCTTTTATTTATGATTTTTTTTTAAACTAGATTGCTAATCAGTGCTTTCAGCTCATAGCTACACTTGCAGCTTCACAGGTCAGTTTTATAGCATTTGTTCAGTAATTCAGTAGTTCAGTAATTGTTTAGGAATTTAGAGGTTATGAAAATGTTCCAATGTCATACTGCACTATGTGTTTCTATCTTTTTTAGGGCAAAGATGTGTTTGCTGTCAACAGTTATGTGGTGGTCACGTGGTTGCCTCCATATAACAATGATCCTCTGCCAGCTTTACCTGTTAGTATGCTTTAAAACATGTGGCATACACATTGTTATAGTTTGCTTTTTTGCAATATGAATTGTTAGTGCAAGAAATCATTAATCTTATACAGGATATTCATCATCATAACTGTGGTTCACCATGATTCTCATCTTACAGGATGATGCTGCAACCAAGGACTTTATTTTACTTCCCTCATTGGAGTCAGGGCATTGGATTATATGTGTAAGTTATATTTTTCCATACGTTCGCCTGCTATGCATTATGTAATTTTACTTTTTGGTTGTTATGGCAATAATAACACAAGACTGCATTACGATCTCTCGATTGGTCCAATTCTGAAGGATGCACCAATATTTTGGTAATTGAAAAGTTTAAAGATAAAAGTCACAAACTAACCAGACATCTCATGTTGTGGAGTGTAGGTTTGTTGGTTAACTTGTTTAACATAGTTTCAAAATAAATTTGAAAGTTAGTTTAAGGTCAAGTTTGCACATCATCATAATGTGTTTTAAAACAAGATGTTAAGTCACACTAATGGAAGGAAATTACTTTACAAATGTAAAGTATTTTAAGATTATTAGAATCAGTATTTTCATTTTTTTCTTTGGCCAAGAATTTTCTTCTTCTGTGCATCACCAATTTCTAATGTCATTTTCTTTTACAGATCCTCAAGCCAAAGTCAAGAGAGATTTTATTTTTTGACTCCATGAATCCTAGAGACTTTGGACATCGGAGCTACATTCAGATTTTCAGGTTTTCCCCTGAGGATAGCACATTTCAAGTTTTACCTTTCTGTGTTCATACTAATAACATGCATGGGTTTGAAGATAATACTAACACAAATTAATGTCTTAAGTAAACCAGCTTGTTTTATTATGCAGTAGTCTTTATCTCATTTTGAATAAACTGGCTATAATTTTTTTTTAGCAGGTGTGAAGAGTGGAAGAGGGAATATTCGACTTCATGAACTGAAATGTGTTGCGCATTATGAATGAAGTGGATCTGTTTGAGCTCATATATATATATATAATTCAATCATAGTGAAATCCAAACCCCTGGCTCTAACATAAAGCTCCGAAATTTTTATTGCAAAATGGTCAAGTACGTCTTTGTTTATATGTGACTGCCTGTAAATATAATGTCTTTAATTATTATTTTAGAAAACTGGCAAGTCACATTTCTCCTGGCCATTGGAACATCTCTGTACTGGCAGATTTTGAGGTACAGTTTTTTTTTTACCAACTTCTTTGCTTGTGAACTTTTTTATTTTGGAGTGTTAAGGAAGAATGCAGTCGCAAGTAACTGGCTTTGGATGGAATCATGATGCATTTATTGTATATGGTCTAACTGTACTGTATATTGTTCATAATTAACAGGGTGCGCCTCTTCAGCTTGGCGGAATTGATTGTGGGGTATTCATCTTGATGGTAAGTAGTCTTATAATTGTTGTACAGCTGTGTCTGTGTGCTAAACAGTACATTTTTTTACATAACAATTTTTTTTTTTTTTTTAGTATGCACTCCATGTTACGCTCTTAAAGCCATTTGATTTTGCTGCGGTGAGTTTGTATCAATTTATGGTTATTTGTAAAGCAAAAGGTCTGTGAAAACACTTTCAACAACATTTTTAATGGCTCTCATTTATCAGTCTGACATGCCTAAAATCAGGAAGTGGTGGTGCTATCAGTTAATTCAGACATTTCCTCTGACAAGGTATGATAGTGATAATTACTCTTTCGATTAAAATTTCCATTCTGTGCATTTCCACTATGCAGGCAATATATAAAAGATTAAGCATTGCTTGCTTAAAACAGTAATGTTTGTCACTTCCAACAGTCAATTCCAACAACTAGTCACCCAGGAACAAGAACTGCCAAATCCAGATGACGTGGAAGTCAGTCCACCTGAGTCAGATATGATGAAGATCACCCCAACACCAGGATTCTACGTATGTAGAGAGAATGTTTATGTATTGCTTGAAATGTTTATGCGTTTACCCTTGTTTAAGGTGTTTATGAGCAGCACCACATTAATTACATTATTGTTGGAATTCCTATATTGCACACAGGACTCAGCAGTAATGAAAAACATATTGCTGACCTGTAAGTGGATGGAGGAGAACCAACACCATTTTGCTGGGAAGATTCAACTGCCAAAGATCTTAAGGATGAAGGAGAAAGATGCCTTGTTGGCTATCACAATGCGAGACTTGTTCGTAAGCACCATGTTTTATGAAGGTGAAATGGATGGAGAACAAATTCTGGCTCCCTTCTTTTTCATTTTTCAGAGGTTAGAGGACATGGAAATTTTCTTGCAGGAAATAAGAGACAAAAGAAATATCCGTGTGTCTTGTTTACACAACCCTCACTTGTGAATTTACCAGTGGGGTACTACAATGTAAATATTTTATTTTTGTTTTGTAAAATTTTATACATTTTTTGTGTGAAAACCACAAAGAAACGCCAACTGAGCCGAGGTTCCAGCGACCCAGCACCCTTCTTGCTGTGAGGCGACAGCACTACCTACTGCGCCACTGCGTCGCCCTGTTCTTGAAAAATATGTATTATTTTATATCTTGTTATACCATTAAAATTGTGTGAAGTGTTGTGTTTTTGAAATATATGGACATTTATTATTTTATGACTTCTTATTATGACATTTTATCTACATTTAAGATTTATTTTAAGTTTAGATGCACATTCTGCTAATTTAAGTTATTAGAAACAAATGCATTCATTTCAACTTTTGTAGGACAGAGGAGTATGTGTCTTAAAATACATCTTCCAAATGTTGTTGGAATTCCACATTATTCTGTTTTAGACTACTGGACTGGTAACTTATTACCATAAAAAATTAAATAAAATAAATAAATATATATATATGAGTACACTCCCCACAAATCTCTCATTTAAATTAATATTTATATAGTATGCTTTACAATATTTGTGCATATACATTAGATTAGTCAGCCCTGAAGCCAAATCTGGAGCTTATTTAACAAAATAACTTACAATAATGGTTAAAAAATTAGTAGCCCAAATTTTGTAGTTTGTAATTTTGTTTGCAATATTTTGCATGAATTTATATGTATTATCTTTCAATTTCTAAATATGTTCTGTGACTAAAATATTATTTTAATAACTATATCTGTTTAATTAATCTGTTTTGTTTAAATGTTCCAATATAAATTAGCCATATTCAATGTAAAAATGGAGAAAAATATTCATTTTCAAAGTGGGGTGTTTTCATAAGCACTGTATATATATATATATATATATATTACAACCACCCTCTTGGAATTTTGTGCATACACATTTACATTCCAAAATGGGCAAATTACAGAAACTACAGTTTACAGTTTTTTTTATTATTATTATTATTATTATTATTATTTATTGCATTTATCAGACTATTCAGATTGGTTCATAAATAACCCACAGATTAATGTGGTGGTCAAAAATTAAAGCGGGTGCACTAATAGTAAGCTTTCACATTGCCTGCCAAGTCTAGAAGCTTTTATCTAAAGCAACTCACAAAATGGAGGAAATTCATCTAAATAAGGACAAAATAATATGACAAGCTTACATAGATGCAAAGTTTATAAAGGTATATGACAATAGAGCATTATAGAAAAGCATTTACGTAATTCCGTTTGTCAGAAAAACGATGCTGACTATGTTTAAAAATCATCAATCATAATCCTTAAAAATATTACAGAAATGTCAACATCTTGCGCATCAACACAAGAATTTATTGCCATTACGCTTGAACTTGCACTAATATTAACAGCCAATGCAACAAGAATATACTGCCATTACGGTTGAACTCACACTACTAATAACAGCCACTTGGTGGCGCGTCATGTATGCCCCACCCATTATCTCAAGCGAGGGGGAGCTAGAGCTGTAGCTCCCCCTAATTGGCTCTGCAGCGAGCACCACTTGAAATTTTGGCAGAATTGTCATTTTTGGGTAAACTATCCTTTTAAGATTGTATAAACATAACTATATAGGAATATTTATAAAAAATATATACATTTAAATACACAACTCTTTATTTAATTTGTTTTAAAATATTTATTTGTGGTGTTTTTTTTGCCCTTATTATGATGTATGCATGTCAATGCACTACACATGAGGCTACTGTTAAATTCTAAATAAAATAATGCATTTAATAAGCAAGGAAAGTGTTTCTATCAACTAAATGTGGTTAAATGTAATTAATATATTTACATTTACCTCATATAAATACAGTTGAGATCTGAATTATTAGCCCCCCTGAATTATTAGAGCCCCTGTTTATTTTTTCCCCCAATTTCTGTTTAACGGAGAGATTTTTTTCAACACATTTTTAAACATAATAGATTCTAATTTCTAAAAACTGATTTATTTTATATTTGCCATGATGAAAGTAAATAACATTTTACTAGATATTTTTCAGGACACTTCGATACAGGTTTAAGTGACATTTAAAGGCTTAATTAGGTGAATTGAGTTAACTAGGTAGGTTAGGGTAATTAGGCAAGTTATTGTATAATGATGGTTAGTTCTGTAGACTATAGGAAAAAAAATTGCTCAAAGGGGCTATTAATTTTGTCCTTAAAATGATGTTTAAAAAAATTATAGCTGCTTTTAGTCCAGCCAAAATAAAACAAATAAGACTTTTTCCAGAAGAAAAAATATCATCAGACATACTGTGAAAATTGTCCTTTCTCTGTTAAACATCATTTGGGAAATATTTAAAAAATAAAAAAAATTCAAAGGGGGGCTAAAAATTCTGATTACAACTGTATACGAGCAATATCACGTGAGTAGCGGTGTGATATTGCGTTTATACAACAGTTCAATAGCATTATTGTGTATATAAAAAAGAAAATCAAACACTGAGGGTTTCAAAAATCCTTTTGTGCGAGGAACTACTTTTTTCCGCCATTCATTCACATCTGCATCTTACATCAGAACTGACGTTGACGTTCTCTGTTGCATTTAGGATATCACAATAATTAACCCTGAAAAAGCCAAAGCAAGGCAAACACTAACAGATTACTTTGGTATAAATACAGAACTACAACATAAAAAGAGAGAGAAATTGCCTTAGAATGTCACCTCCTTGTTCTGAATTTTTCTCCCCTCAGGACTTATTATGTGGTCTCTTTTGCTATCTTGTGGCGCAACGTCAACCATCTTTGCTCTGCTCAGTATGACTAGGCCTGTCATGATATCTATCTCTTGTTTTACATTATATAGCACTAAAATGTATCGCGATAAACAATAATATTGTGATTTTTAAGACCATTTTGACACTATAATAGCATCATAATGCAAGTACACTCCTACATTTAATATTTAATTTAATTATAGTCATTTTTACAATCTAATAATTAGAAATCAGAATGTGAAAATGTGTATCATAAACAAATAAATAATAATAATAAATGTTAACAAAAAAGTGCTTGATAAAAAGAACTAGAAAAAAAGTAACATCTATTTTCATTCGTCAGGAACCCACATGAAAATATACTATAGTTATTATTAGTAAATACTAGTTTTAGTTATAGTTTTTTAACCATACTGACACTAACACCTCCAATGAAGAATGAGACGCAGCAAAATCAGCTCATTTTTTTATGTATGAGCGATATACAGTTGCAGTCAGACTTATTAGCCCCCCTTTGAATTTTATTTTCTCTTTTAAATATTTCCCAAAATATGTTTAACAGAGCAGGAAATGCTACACACTATTTTCTATAATATTTTTTCCTCTAAAAAATGTGTTATTTGTTTTATTTTGGCTTGAAAAAAAGCACTTTTTAACATTTTAAAAGCCATTTTAGGGTCAAAATTATTAGCCCCTTTAAGAATAGTTTTTTTTGAATATCTACAGAATAAATCATTGTTATATAATGATTTGCCTAATTATTATAACCTGCCTAGTTCACCTAATTAACCTAGTTAAGCCTTTAAATGTCACTTTAAGCTGTATAGAAGTGTCTTGATTAATATCTAGTCAAATATTATTTACTGTCATCATGGCAAAGATAAAATAAATCAGTTATTAGAAATGAGTTATTAAAACTATTATGTTTTGAAATGTGTTGAAAAAATCTCTGTTAAACAGAAATTGGGGGAAAAGTAAACAGTGGGGCTAATAATTCTGACTTCAACTGTATATATACATATAAATAATTAAGTTGCACAACTTTTTGCTGTCAGCTTTAACAATTATAAGAAAAATTTCTTGTGAAAATGTTTCTACTGTATACATTTCTGACATCTACAACTAGAGAAATGGCTTAAGTTGGCTCTAAAATGATTTTTAAAAATAAATGAATAGAATATAAAGCAATTTTATTTATAAAATTTTTTTGATTAGACAAAATACAGCTTTGTTCTACAACAGACATTCTTGAAATAAAATAATTACAATAATTTATAGTAGGTACCTCAACTAAATATAAAAAAAAAGATTTAAGTTTATCAGGATTTCTCAAACCATAACAAATCACTAACATTTATAAAACCAACCACTAAATTACAGCCAACCGTATATATCTCGCCTACTAAAAACGTTTAATGACATGCAAATATTTGTAACCACCAAATACTGCCGTTACCTTTACTAGTGTCCGGTATCCGTTCCCTGGGGTCTGTTCATCCAAATCGAAATGATGATAGACGGTCATAAATCCAGTGATCAAAGGTTCAACAGCGCGACCGTGTTCCTGAATCTGCTTCATGACCCCCAACAGACGCTCAGCGGCGTCAGCATTTGAGGAATTACTGGAGGATCCATTCAAAGTCGAAATAACATCCAAACAAATCGTCTGCAATCCTGCGAATACATGCTTATGATCCATATCGGACAACCTGAGAGAGCCAGAGATTTCAAAAATAATCAGATGAATGTAAACGGAGCAGGTAACAAAGAAACAAAACAAAAACAATACAACAAAACCCTGTGACAGTCTCATGAATATACACTATTGTTGTTCTAGAGAGAGAAAGCAGAGCCTGACAGATACCGGCCTGTGCCAGGGAATACAAAGACTCAATGTTGGATCACATCGGCGTATTCCAGCAGAATTGAGTCCTTGCGTCATTAAAGTTCAAAAGTACAGTCAAGTGTTTTGATTCTGACAGACACCAATGAAAAGCTTTTAAAAGTATCTGATTATCCTCAGCTATAATTACTGGAAATGGCGTTCCAGAACATGAGGGGAACATGAGGATCATGTCTGGCATGACTCTAGATCTCAGGAGGAAAATAAAAGAGCTGCTTTAATGATCAGATACAGTCAGACTAATCTGTCATGGCCAGTGGTGTATTAATTGAAACATCTTTTTTGCCTGGGGAAATGCCGAATTTGTAAAAGAAACAAGACTTAAAAAGCCCCTATTATGGGTTTTTGAAAATAACCTTCTATATAATGTGTAACACAGCTCTAAGTGAATGAAGAGGTCCAGCTGAAGTTTAAATCTGAAGTGCACTGTGTTTAAAACTATTAATTCTTTAACGAAATAGGCGACTCGAATAAATAGAATCGAATAAATAAATTGAGTTGGGTTCGGATCTTTTGCTTGAACGAGTTGACGTTGATACGGTACCTCAACAAATATGTAGCTCCAGATCCGGTAAAATGTGAACGCGCTTTCCCTTCAGACACTAGGAGCTCGAGAGATTACGGGACTGATCATGACATGAATATATGTCGATCGCTGACAGATGGAGATTCGGTTGCGGGGAATATAGGGTTAAAGTTCATTTTCACTACAGTGTAGCCAACATAGTGTTGTGTTTGCTTCCGTTATTTTTCTGATGATTGATATAATAGCTTATGCTGCAACGCAGGATTCATCAGCCATTTGCTAAAAAGGAAGGAGAAACAGAAACTATTATGTATGGGACTTTGTCAGTAACTGTTACAAATCATTTAGACAAGTTTCTTCTTCCACCGGATCCTAACATGTAAGTGTCATTAAAATTGTTGCCTCGCTTTGTGTAGTTTGCAAAATATGCGTTTAATTGTGTGTTATAAGTTGTAATCGCCCCACCCGGCTTGTAATCATGTGTCTATTATAGATCAGTGCTTTTATTGTGTCTCTCAGGTTAAGCTTTTATGGCTACTCACATATTGCATCCAAAACCACATTGAAAATGCAACTTTTACACTTTAAATGCGTTTCTTAACTCATGATCCTCTGCCATTTTTTGTCTTTGTTATTGCCACCATTAGCTGTTCCTCACACATGTGGTATGGTTAATTTTCAAAATAGTTAAACTCTTGCCACTGCGTAGATTAATACTGAATGTTTGTCGTTGTTATTAATTGGAGTAAGGTTTAAGAGTAGAGTAATATGCTAGTGTTTAACTGCCCTGCGCTGCTTTATTGTATTCCTGCATTGGGCTCTCACATACTCTGTGTGCTACTTCATTGCCGTAGTGGGCGTTTCTCTTTATCTTGCGCTGAACCCAGTCGACCAATCACAACAGACTGGGTCATCCGATCAATCAGCGCAGATTAGCTTCACGCTAAAGCCTGGTTTATTCTCGATGCGTCCGATGATTTCAGCTGGCGGAGCACATGATTTTTTTTTAGATTCAAGCAAACAGTTGATTGGAGTTGAATGTAAACCATTTTCAAAAGATGTTGTCTGATACAGGTACGACTGTACAGATATCATTATCATCTCTGATCATAGAGATAACCAGATGATCAATAATTCTTGGCTAGAAAATAATTATAAGAGGACATAAGAGGAGGACAGAAACTAACCAGACAGTAATGTGTGAATTGTGGAACGGGCTAAATCTAAAAAACATCTGTTTTTAAGTAAGTGTGCTTATTTTTATCTTTTTGCTTTCATTCTTGCCATATTCAAAAAATATTTGTAGAGTAGCCCATGTTCTCTTGTCATTAATGCTTTAATAAACTTTATTAGGTAAAACTGTCTGAGATATGAACAAAAGCAAGTGATGCATCAACATTTAATTAAAAAACCTTAAACAGTTATAAAAATCATTATAATCATTCAAATAATTTATAAAAATAATACAAAAAATAATTAGTTTAAAATTCTTGAATGATTATAATGATATGATGTAGTTGCGGAAACTTTCTACTACTCTGTTTATCCGTCTGACTTTTCGGTCAGTTTCTTTTGACCGCCCCCTGTCGTTTTCAAGAATGTCACAATGGCAAAATCTGCAAGTATAAAAGCCTCATCCGTTTAGTGAGGTGCGTGCGCAGTCAGCTGAGGTGCACGATGTGGCACCAGGCGAAAGTATAAATCCAGCTTTAGGAGGGGTTTGGGAACAAATGAATCGCTGAATGAATATATTATGAATAATTACCTATGATAATTAGGTAAAATAAATGCATATTATAAGACAATGAAAGCATTTTTTTGACCTTGCATGCATATCAGCCTGTTGTTGGAGACCCCCAAAACTAAATTATGACTTTTTAAAATGCAAAACAGGGGCTCTTTAAACTCGGCTTCAGATCATACACACAAAAAAATAGCGTTATCTTTTATCATTTTTTAATTTTAAAAAAGTTTAATCCACTTAAATATATATATAAAAAAATATTTGTGTTGTGAAAGCATTGAGGAATTGTGTGTAACCCAGTGTACACTCAAAAAATACTTTTGCTGCTTGTTTAAACTACTTATTTAAAATGAGTTGAAACAACACAATTGTTTCGTTTTCTTTTGGGACAACTTATTTTATATGTTCAATCCACCTAAATTTGTAAAACAAACAAAATAATTAAGTTAACTTAATCGATTTGTGCTGGGGAATGAATTGTGTGGAACTCAGCATTTTTTTACAGTGTATAGCACTGATCTGAATTATTCATTTACAAGCTGCAGCCACTGTTACAGCTGAGCAGATCTCTTTACTCAGCAAACACTTCAACGGTCTGAGATTACTATTCACTTTCGCTCTTTTACACACACACATCAAACTGCTGGCGGAAAACAATCACTTCTGATCAATAAAGCAACAAAGGCACTTTCACACTTTGATGCCATCTCCGTTTAAGAGTGGGTAAAGGACATTAAGACATTATGTCACTTACAATGTTGCATATCAAGGCTATGCTATACTTTATGTCTCCACTATTATATATGGATTTTGTGTAGTTTTTTTAAATGGTCCCAGATGAATACTATGATGAATAGATGTCCGGCATGCAAGATATAGTTAATATTAGTTAAAGTATAACTGAAACCATAAAAAATAATATGAACTAAATGTAATGCAAATACATTTAAAGTAATAAAAGAAAATATTTTGCTTCAGCTGCAGCCATATTTTTACAGAACTATTTTTACGTTTTATTACAATATTTTATTTTGTTTATCAGAAAAGTTACAAATCGAATAAAAAAAAAAATTACACAAAATTACAAAAATAAAAAGCTAGAATTCCATAATAGGCTATATATTCAATGAGGAAAAAAATATGAGGAAAAAAACATATATATATATATATATATTTATATATATATATATATATATATATATATATATATATATATATATATATATATATATATATATATATATATATATATACAGTTCTGTCTGGTTTTCGAATCTTATTGGCTGACAGCCTTGCGATATTCTGCAATAACAGCCTCTTCACTCTTGTGTATTACTTCACCCACATAGAGTGACAGCAGATCAGTAAACTCACAACAGTGTGACAAATATTGCAGCCGTTGGACAACATAAAGGCTTTTTTTTAGTCAAGAATGTAGTTGTTCAGATTGCAACTATGCAGTTTATTTATAAGGATAGCGCCTATTTTAAATATTTCTAATTTCTGAGATACAGTGTTTCGGCATCCCTCAGCCCATCATACTGAGCAGCGCAAAGACGGTTGACTTTGTCCATCCACAAGATGGCAACAGAGACCACATAATAAGCCCTTAGAGGAAAAGCTCCACGTAATTTCAAACTACAGCTGACCAAATCATTATTAAAGTGGTTCATTATTAAAGTCTCTTTTGTATGTTGTAATGCTGTATTTATGCCATAGTAATTATAGTGTATTGAGTGTGAGATAGGGCTCGCATATCAGACAAAAACTAGACTTGATTGAGGGCGGTGGGCCGGAGGTAAATATACCAAACTGCAAAGTTGTCCATGTAATTTCCTAATTTATTATTGAAATTCATTATATAATTTAATTGATACTATAATCTATTACATTTAAAATACTTTAATTGCAGTAATAAATATACATTTTTGTACAATTTATAATGAACATCTTACAATAAGGCTGCACGGTGGCGCAGTGGGTAGCACGTGTCCGCATGGGTTTCCTCCGGGTGCTCTGGTGTCCCCCACAAGTCCAAAGACATGTGGTACAGGTGAATTGGGTAGGCTAAATTGACCGTAGTGTATGAGTGTGAATAAGTGTGCATGGATATTTCCCAGTGCTGAAAGGGCATTCGCTGCGTAATATATATATATATATATATATATATATATATATATATATATATATATATATATATATATATATTTATTTATTTATTTATTCTGAAGAGGGTCCAGTAAACTTGCCTAGTTAACCTAATTAAGCTTTTACATTGCACTTTAAACTCCTTTTGGGTATACTACACAAAAACTAGTAAGATATTTTGTACTGTCATCATGTCAAAGACAAAATAATTTTGTTATTAGTAATTAGTTATTAAAATGTGATTTAAAAATCAATTCGTTAAACAGCACTTAGGAAATAATTAAAATTAATTTAATATTTTACACAAGAGCTAATAATTTTTTGCTCAACCATATATAGTTTATAATACTGCATCCCTGCCTTGAAATTATTGATTTTTAATGCATTTAATTTTTAAATACAATTAAGTTCAATTCTTTCCAAGATTAGTTTTGTGTCAGCATCAATGCACTGCACAGCAGACATCACACACATCAACAATAGGCTATTTGAACATACACAGCTAAAACATTCATATACTGTGAGTCTTCTGTGTTTATAAATAAACAGTTGTTGTTATTGATGTATTATGACTAACTGAAGATACTGGTTAAAAACAATGAGGTAACCGATCTGACTTACAAGACAGCACTAATATAGCCTAAAATTACCAGGGTTGTTGTATAAAAATAAATTCCAGATAGCAAATGTTTCCCCTTAATGGGTAAATTCTACCCAGCTCAGTGCTTAACAATACTGGTAATAGTGTGGACTATTATAGAAGTCAAGTACAGTAGCCAACTACTGCATACAGCATGTAATAGAAGAAGATCTGGCAACCCAAAGTGCGCGTCGATGAGCTTGACAAACAGCTCCAGGGTGCGATAGGTTTGCTCATTAACTTTCAATGCGATGAAACAGATATCATGAAACCTTTTTTGTATGGTGGCCCGTCACTCACATATTTAGA